>NC_081351.1:62008752-62081449 GCF_029784015.1 Lycium ferocissimum
GTGAATTTGGAAAGGCGTAAGGAGCATAAAAGGTATGTAAAGCTCTCCCATTTCTTCTCTTGGCATGTCTTAGACCTACTAGGCTCGAATTTGGACCTTGGGGCAACTCCACTCTTCTAATCTACGTCTAGAAACGCCCCTTTTTCATTCGGTAGAATTGAATGGTTTGTTGTGTAAATAGTCGAAAAAATTGTTTTAACCTCTATAATTTGTGCAAATGAAATCGATTGTCTTAAAGTACTCATAAATGGCGTTATGAAGTTTGACATGCGTAATTTACATACGCCACCTCATTTGACCGAGGTGGGCCCACTTTGTCCGGATTTTTCCCTATTATTCCGCTTGAATTACTTGCAAATAAAAACTAAGGGAAGTTTAGCTACCTTTCTAATTTCCACAGAATAACTGTTATATTTATTTACTCGAGTCCTATGACCTACTTTGGAATGTGCAATTACTCCAGAAAGATTATTCTGATATAAAATATGTCGACATCCGAAAGATTTATGCTCTCACTATTATTAAAGGTCCGCTATGAGATCTGTCATCTGTGTTACGCCTTCGAGTCTCTGTAAGATTGTTGTATCTTTATATTGCATATGGAATTCTCACTACTCTGCTCGTGCAAGCTTAATACGTCTTTCACCGAGTCCCGGGCCGGGTATGTAATCGTGCGCGGTTCATTGCATTATTCACCGAGTCCCTCGCTAGAGGGGCCGGCACGCTATATCTATTCATATATGATGATCCGATGATGTGATGATATGGGGATGGTGGCCGGGATGGCATTTGATACTCCTACTCACCGAGTCCCTCGCTAGAGGGCGGGTACGGCATATGCATATGATCACATGCTTACATGATTATTATACATGATGTTTACATGACTTTATTTACCAAGTCCCTCCCCAGAGGGCCGGGTACGTTATATGTGCATAATGACTTGATGATATGATATGTATATACATGATATACGATTCACAGGTAAGTTTTGATTTCCTAAGTTCTATACTTATGTCGATACAGTCTAGTTCGGTTACGATCCTAGTTATTGTGTTACGTAGCTTTTTACATACTCGTATATATTCCGTACCCACCCGCTTTCTTCGGGCCGCGTTTCATGCCCGCGGTACCGCCGCTCGGTTGAGGATCCACAGCCAGGCCATCTATTCTCGCTTATTGGAGTGCTCCCTCTTCCGAGCTTATATATATTTTGGTATACATTTTCTCCGATACATATGTACATTATTATTCGGGGGTACGACGGGGCCCGTCCCGTCATATGATTCCGTTATGTTGTGTGAGGTACGTGGACATGCGCGTGGGTTATGGTTGTGTACGTACGGTATATGTGTATGTGGTATATATATATGTAAATGTGATATGTTCTGGGCGGTTCATCCGCCACGGCAGTCTTGCCGGCTCGCCTATATATATGTATGTGAATATGTTGGCCCTGTGTGGCTTCTGTTGGTATTTTCTGAGTGCAGGTTAATTTTGGTTAGTCAGTAAAACAGAGGAAACTCTGCCCAAATTTTTGTAAATATTTGAGTTACTGTTTTTGGACTTTGGTACGTACGGGTGCCCAAGTCGGGCACTAGTCACGGCCTACGGGGTTGGGTCGTGACATTACTCATGACAGATAACCTTCTTCCAATGGATTGCATGCCTTGTGGATTGCATCCATTTTTTTTTCTTAATAGGTTCCTCCTCCTTCATCAGTTTAGTCATCAGATCTTTCTGAGTTCCTTTACTGCTTTCTTTTGCCTTCAAGGCCTCTACAAAGCCTTTAACAATTTCAGTTCCACTTTCGATGATATTAGATATGCTTCTCTCCCTCTCATTTAGAGTCATCAAGGAGAAGATCTACACAGGGCTCCTAGAGTCCTTTATCTGTTCTAGAATGATTGATGGAAGTGGGGCTTACTAGAGTCAGACTATTTTTAGGATCTGGTAGTGATATAGTGGGGTTTAGATTCTGGCAAGTGAGGAAGGACAATTCGGATATGAGAGTGGTGATTTTTTTTTTTTTGGCAGAATCTGAAGAAGGAAAGGTTTTCTTTTTGAAGTACGAAGAGGTTTAGGATGGACAAGCATTTAAAGGGCTTAATCTGGAATAGGAAGCGGAAGAGTCTTAGTGACGTGTCATTCTAGATAGTTCGAGACATATTGAGCACTGAAAAGACTACTAACCTGAGTCATAGGGACCAGGTCCCTTAACAATTTTGAAGACGAGGCAAGAGCTCTGAGATAGGCGATGTCACTTATGCTCGTGTTGTCCTGACCCTGCCACGCATATGTACCTGTAACGGTACAAGAATGAGTTAGATGCCACCGAAAAACACCTTTTAGCATTGTACCTTTCCTCTTAACATAGCCAAGTAAGAGGAATTTTGAGGAAAGGTAACAAGTTGAGCTCGATCAGACCCATCTCCTATCGACTGCTTCCAAGGTGCTTCCTCTTCATCGTCATTTCAAGAGAACACATTCCCACTTGAAAGTCCTTGAATGAGGGAAATCATTCATTCTCTCAGTTATGTTTCGAGCAGTATCCTTTCATGTAACTTTGTAACTGCCTCTTCTCATTCTTTTGACCAGTCCCAAATCCAGTCCCGCAACTATTCATAGGAACATAAGGTCATCACAAATGATGTCCCACAGCTTAGATCCTCAGCCATGAAAAGTTATGCCTTCTCCCCTTCCACCATCCATGATATTCTCTATTGGATCTTAGTGGTCTTGTGATAGATTCTCCTTTCTCTAGGCTTGGTGAACTAGCCATGATAAAGATCCTCTCTAGGTGTTAACCTTTTAGAAAGAACTCGCTCTAACACCAATTGATGTAGGTTATGCGTTTGCAAACAATAGATGAGGGACCTGGTTGTATACCAGTTTCCTTATGCAGTGCAGTACAAGAATCAACACAAGATTTTTACGTGAAAAACTCCTTGCTCAAGGAATTAAAAATCACGACCTACCCCAGTAGGATTTCAACTCCACTAACCGAGCAACTCAGGTTACAACTCTATTGCAAGCTAGAAGTTAACTCCCATAACCCCTCACCCTTACAATAACGCTTATGCAAACCTCACACTTGACTACTGATACGCTCAAATTACACCTAAATTATGGCGTAAGGCGGTCTGTGTCAAATATAGTAACCCAACTAGGTTGAGGTCGAATCCCACAGGGAATACAGTGTGAAATCAATACTAATTATATATGTTACTAATCTTTAAAGTCTTTAATTCTATTCCGAAAGGGTAGATAAGAGGTTTGGTTTGTATTCGCTATTTTGAAGTATGTGGAAATTGTTGGATTAGAAGAACCAAAGTTGTGTTCCCGCTGTGATTAGATGTTATGCTATGGGTATCAATATGATATATTTCTAATGGGTGGTGGTTATGTATGCACTTAATATCTAATGCACTTCCTAATATTTTCCAATAATTAAAAAGTATTTCTTTTCATAATTTTCCCAAACATAGAAAAGTTGCAACTAAGACCGATTAAATATGCCAAGTAGAACTCATCTTATTCCTAAGTGAGTCCATTAAACGAGGGTTAGCGCCCCGAGTCCTTGTTATATTATTTCAACTCAAACCCTAGTTCATCTTTTCAAACAAAACTAGGGTTTGTGCATAAGTAAGTGTTTGCAACCACTAACTAACAATGAATATGAGAAATAATAAAACACATCACAACCCATTATATATATACACAATGTTAGACACCCATTACATAACACCCATCATTTGGGTCCACAACTTTGATTAAAGAAACTACTCACACATGTAGGTCACAAAAGTGGTAAGCATTAATGGAGACATAAAGCTTACAAAGAGTAATAAAGATGGTGGAAAATGGAATCTTTTTGTCTTCACTAAGCTCCAAAAGGGGGTATTCAATGCTCACCCACCAATGGAAAACGTGTTCAATGTTGGAGAATATTCTGATAATGACAAAAACCTAAAATGTTCTTTAAATAGGCTAAAAAAAACGCACATCAGCAATTGGCAAAACTGCCCCTGGTGGCAGAAATCGACGGACCGTCGATCGATTCGACGGGCCGTCGATTCCTTCGCCGTTTAGTTCTCCAGTTTGACGGTCCATTTGACGGTGCCGTCGACCAGTTCAACGCCCCGTCGATTCTTCCGTCTTTCTCTCTTCTGATGGACAAGTTTGTTTGACGAGACAAATGACGAAACGTCGATCCATTCGACGCTTTGTCGATGGTTCCGTCCTTTGTCCCCTTCAACTTAGGCCATCACTGGAAAATCCATCTTATCGACGTTCCAAGGGACGGTCCGGTCCGTCAATTAATCGACGGACCGTCGAATCTTCATTTCTGGGCAATTTTTTCTTTTTCTTTGTTTTTGCTTTTGGGCCATCGCCTTCCTAGAACACAACAAAAACACATTAAAATAAACCAGACTTACTTGAGAACACCCAAAATCCATAGTAAAAAGGCGTCGAATGCACCACAAATTTGCGGTACATCAACACCCCTAACTTAGGATCTTTGCTTGTCCTCAAGCAAGTCAGACGAAGTAGCTACAAACTAACACCCCAACTAAACTAAAAATAGGGTAAAAGTAACTACAATGGTGTTTGTTCATCACTACCGGCATGTGTGTTTTCACATTAGCTCCCTCTTTCCTCATTTCAAAACACATTCTTTCATCATAAATCATTAGAATTGACTATGACGCTTCAATCAATGACACCACATTATCAGAGGCATTTATGCGTGCGAGTATTCACCATTATGCCATCACTTGGATCAGAGAATGTTCCACACACAATTTTGAGATAAGAACCAGGACAAGGATAAATGAGAACAGAAAGCACTCACGCTCACAAAGAAGTTCATGATATGCTAGTGCGGATACCATATGCTTGCCCTTAATTTCAATGCTTCACACTTTCGGATGGTTCAGTCATGATCACTATAGGGCTTGTTCTTGGGTTGTAATGTAGGCTTGGGGACGCGTAGGAGACTTATTTGGGAATTAGTGACTCATCCTTCTCGACACTACACATTTTCACTTCTTTTGCATGCCCATTTTATTCATGATTAGTTCCTCAACTTATGACTATGATGTGATTTGATTCCTACTAGAATTTACAATCTTTCTATGGCCCTCCTTCTAGCGCCATTTTCTTTCTTTCCTTTTTTTTTTTTATTTAATTTTTTTAATTTTATATATATATATATCACCTCTAGTTCACATCACATCTGGTTCATATCACATCTAGTTTTCGACTATTGAGCTCTCACACCCCCTGCTTTGGGCTTTTAGCCTCTACTTTGCACATACGCCACCCCAACTTAGGCGATTTGCCTCTTTTCTCTCGTAGCGTCAAGGAGGGAACGGGTGCAAAGATGGAATTGCTTCATGAAGAGGGGGAAAAGGTTTGTTACGGCTAATAATTAAAAAAAAATGTGTCAAAGGCTCAAAAGGGGGAACTAATGATATTCATATAGAGTGGGTTTTGGGCTTTTTAGGGCTAAAGTGATTATTACAAGGAAAGCCTATGATCACTTCGCAACCAACTATCCTAAGCAATATAGAACGACTTACCAGGCAAGTTCTAGATCCACATATGCTAATGATGAACACGAGAAGTTCTCACATGCACACTGGCATAAGGATTTGAATACTCACACCCCATACACACTCTAATATATATGATGTCACAAAGAGAACCATGCATGTCAATTCATTACATCTTATGATAGGCACCAAAATCTCAGAGGGAGTTAATTTTAAATCAATTCAAAATATCTTTTTCAATCCAATTTGTTCTCACAATTCATGCCATAAGTTCAAAATGCAACACCCACTAAAGTCACAATTACTCTAAGCAAGATTTAACACATATATACACTACAAAATACATCAGGTTACCCCACCCCCAGCAAAAAAGAGGATGCATTGTCCCCAATGCATCAAAATCATACCGTCATCCCATGGTGGGAGGGGGAGAGGGTCAACTTGAGAAGCTCTAATCCCTCTGCTGCTGCTGAGGTGTCTCCTCCGCATCAGTACGGATGGAAACTCTCTCCTGCTAGCTCAATGGACTCAGGAGGTGGGGCTGACTGGCCCTGTGGCTGCAGGTCCTGAGGAGCTATCGTAATCGGCCCGACTGGTGCTGGGATAGCACTGGTGCTGGAAGATGCTCCGGTGAACCTCGTGTCCAGGCGCGACCGCCGAATACCCTCCTGAAGCTCGGGGTCCTCATCCTCGCTATCCTCCCCCTCATCATCATCATCAGCCAATGTGTCAGGCCTCTTTCTCTTGCGACTTTCCCTAGGCTCATCCTCAGTCACTAAGTCAACTACTCTGATCAAACCTAAAATGTTGGCGACTGGCGCAGGTGTCGGGTCATCCACAATAACTTGCTCTCTTGCACGAAGGGCCTTAATCTCAGCTCTGAGCTGGTCAAGCTCGGTCTTCAAATCTCCCAAAGTGCCACTCTCACTCTTCTTCTCAATAGTGAGTATCCGTATCTCTAAACTGTCAAGTCGCACATTTACCCTAGCGTGATGCCTCTCTATAGCCTCTTGAAAAGGCTCCAACTCTGGTACAATCTCTTTGCGAACAAACCTACCCAACTGTTATAATATCCAAGTCACCTGCTGATCAGCTCGCTCTGCCGTGATGGCAAACTCTCTAAAGTTGGCCCTGTTGAGGATAAAGAGATCCTCGGAGGCCGATGCTGCGGCTGAAGGAGGAATAGGAGATGAAGACGGGACAGCAGGCTGAGGTGGTGCCTTTGAAGGAGGGGTAGCATCAGCTACAGATGGTGTGGAGGCAGCTATTGTGGACAGTCCCTCTGTGCCCTGTGGCACTGAATCTAGAACATGCTCTGTCTGCTCATCCGTGAGATCTAGCAGTGAAGTACTGGTGGCCTGAGATGTACGGAGGGTCTTATCCTTACTCCGTGTGATGTCACACACTTTTGTCGCGGGGAGAGTGGCCGCGAATATATCAATGTATCTCACCTGGGCCAACTTACATAACTGTGTGATAAGGCACGGGAATATCAAGGCTGTCGCCTCCTGTGGTACGCGTGCCCGAATGGCTCTACTGATCAATTCACCCAAGTTCATTGGGTACCTGGATAGCATGGCAGCCACAACCACTGCTCTGTCCGGTGTGACTATGTTATCTGCTCCCGTGGGCAGAACCCGATATATGACGAAATTCCACCAAAATTTAGCTTCCAAGCTGATATCCGCCTTATGTATTTTGGCAGCCAAGTTACCACCTATGGGGCCTTGTCTGCCGGCCCTCTAGCCACAATCATCGCAAACCATTCCCTCACAGATTGGTCAGCTCTTTTTTCAAACTAATCATCATATTTCACTGTGGTCGGTGCAACGAAGTCATCCCCAAAATAAAACCTGTTGATTGTGGGGGCTGAGATATCAACATGTACACCCCGAACAGACACTATGTCTAATGGAGGGGCGACTTTCAAAGCTCTCTTGTTCTTGTGTTGCTGCTCCAGTAGCACTCTGTAGGTAGCATAGCACTCCCGAACCATGGTCGGGCAATAATCCCTAGAGGTTGTGTAAATGCCTCAAGATGATAGTGCTAGATGAGATCAGTAATCCGAGGGTAACTCTCTAATCCGCTCGTACTGATTTGTTTTTCTTCTCGAATATTCCTCCTCAGATTACCTCCGGTGACTGTAGTCTCCCTCTTTATGTAGTACTTTCGGCACCCCTCATAAGGGAATGGGATTGCAGCTACCTCCATCTTTTGCAGCCGCAACCGCTCTTGTTCCTCATCTGAATTTCGCTCAGGAGCGGCTGGTTGCTCTGTTGCTTCCTCTCTAGCACTAGAAGATGTGGAGGACGAAGCCCCCTCTTCAGACTGGAAGGAGTGTGGGGCAGGTGATGCTGCGCGGGGAGTGGTGGCCGTGCCCTCATTCTAGTCGTTGGGACCACCGCTTGACGTTCAGAGTCAGAGGGTTCATCCCTAAGAGTAAGAGTTGTTTGTCCCCGACCTCGGACTTTTTTAGGACCACCACCCCGCTTGACTGGATTCTTTAGAGGCATATCTGCAAAAAGAACACCCTTCGTCATTGAGACAACCATAGAAATATAACAAAACCAGAAAAAAATGCAAAACATGTACTAATGTTAAAGCTGCCAACGGCCGTCCATTTGCTAGAAGAGACGTCGAACAGATCGACGGATCGTCGAGGTGTTCGTCGAACCGATCGATGAGCCGTCGGTCTCCTCGTCGAGCTCGACTTTGCCACTAGAATTTACAAATAAAAGACAGTGGGAAGGTCGCCTCGTCGACTGATTCGACGGGCCATCGAGTCTACCGTCGAGCGGGTTAAACTTTAATCATCAGAGAGGATTCATTCGACGTTGAGAAGGACGGTCCGTCGAATGAATCGACGGGCCGTTGAACTTAGCGTCGAATGAATTATGCAGGCTGTTGCTAACAAATTCAATACGATCCTCGGGATATGGGGCAAATCCTCACGTAATTTGGGGTTACTCAGAATTCACCCTACGTTGGCTTGGGTTAAAATAGGAACAACAATTGGCGGGCAAAACAACTCTCAGTCATAATGCCCTCCAAGCCAAAGTTACAAACAACACCACACTTGGGCCTTTTATTAAACAGGTGGCGGGCAAAACAACAACAATCTCATGAATGAGATATGTTTGTCGTAATGCCCTCTGACTCGGTGAAAGACCAATGAATCAAACATAAACAAACCATCCCCAGCAAAAAGAATGAGAATGCCAGGCGAAATTATATAAAAACATGGAGCAAATGGAGCAACAAGAAAGTAATCAAAACAAGACATGGAATGCAAGCAAACAACTAGTAAGAACAAGGGAGCAAACAATCCATGAACTCACATACCTTAAAATGGAAAGAAGATTTGATTTTAGCACGTAAGGAATGAAGAACACACAAATAGTCACTACTAGGGTTACACACACAGGGACAGAGTAAATGAGGGAGAGAGTAATAGGGAAAGAGGGGAACGGTGGTTGTGGCGTGGTAAAGAGAGGAGGAAGGGGGAACGGTTATGGGAGGGAGAAGAGAGAGAGAGAGAGAGAATTCAAAAAAAGATATGAAATGAGGAATAGGGGTCGTCAGGTTATATGAGTTCATATAACCCAACCGACGTATCTAAAAGACGGAGCGTCGAATGGTTCGACGTTCCGTCAAGTGAAACGTCCTGTCACCCCGACTTTTTTTTTTTTGAAGAACGCCCCGTCGAACTGACCGTCGATCTGTTCGACGGGGCGTCAAACCTATCGTAGAAATGCCATCATTTCCAGTGATGAGTTTTTCAGGTTGTCTAATTCGATGGCACACTCAACGACTCGTCGAATGGTTCGACGGTCCGTCGAGTGTGCATCATTCACCTGCTTCTTTGGAAATTTCTGCATTCGACGCGTTGGTTCCTAGACATATCAACAAACATCAAAACAACACAAACAAAAAAAAAACCAACGAAACGAAAAACGTAATGCGAAAATGAACATGGGTTGCCTCCCAAGAAGCGCACAATTTAACGTCGCGGCACGACGTAATACCACTTTTGGTGTCATGGTCTGGTGCCATGTTTCAACCGGTGAGCATCGATAATCTTGTCCCCATCAACCATCTAATGGTAGTGCTTTACCCGATAGCCATTTACCCTAAAAGTACGAGTCCCATCGTCGGACTTCAACTCCATCAAACTATTGGGTGACACACTCACCAAAGTAAAAGGGTCGGACCACTTGGATTTCAACTTGCCAGGAAAGAGCTTCAACCTTGAATTGGATAGCAACACCGAATCACCTTGTTGAAAATCTCTCTTCAAAAGTTTAACATCATGATAGTGCTTCATATTTTCTTTATACAAAGTCGCACTCTCATAAGCATGATACTGAAACTCATCCATTTCATTCATTTGAAACAACCGCAACTTGGCTGTTTTGTCCCAATCCATGTTCAATTTTTTTAATGCCCACAAAGCTTTGTGTTCAAGTTCAACGTAGATGGCAAGCTTTGCCGAACACCAACCGATAAGGAGAAGTACCAATGGGCGTCTTGAATGGCGTTCTATAGGCCCAAAGAGCATCATCAAGCTTAAAAGACCAATCAGTTCTATTTGCATTAACCGTCTTGGCTAAGCTGCTCTATATCTCCCGATTGGAGACTTCGACTTGCCCACTAGTTTGGGGGTGGTAAGGAGTTGCCACCCTATGCTTCACTCCATATTTTTTCATGAGATTAGCGAATTGCTTATTGCAAAAGTGAGTGCCACCATCACTAATGATTGCCCTAGGAGTGCCAAACCTTGTGAATATGTTCTTTTTGAGAAAATTTGTGACACTCTTGCCGTCATTGTTGGGCAATGCTACAATTTCGACCCACTTGGACACATAGTCAACCGCAAAAGGGATGTATCGCATACCACGAGAACTCACAAATAGGCCCATAAAGTCGATGCCCCACACATCAAATAGTTCAACCTCCATCACAAAATTCATTGGCATATCGTGCTTCCTCCCAATTGACCCTTATCGTTGACATTGGTCACAAGATTTCACCATCAAATTTGCATCATGATAAAGGGTGGGCTAATAATAGCCACATTCAAGCGCTTTTGCTGTTGTGCGGTTCCCACTGTGATGACCCCCCCACGGGAGAGTCATGGCAAGCTTTCAAGATTTCCACGGCCTCGAATTCGGCCACACATCGCCGAATGATATTGTCGGCGCAAGTGCGAAACAAATAAGGCTCATCCCAATAGTATTGACGACTATCTCTAAAAAAATTCTTCTTTTGATAAGCCTTGATGTCGTCGGGGATAAGATCCGTCACCAAGAAGTTGGCGATATCTGCATACCAAGGAGCAACCTCACACGATACAGCCAAAAGTCTGTCATTGGGAAAAAATATCATTTAATTCAAGATCTCCACTCGGTCTCCCAGCTTCCTCAAGTCTAGATAGATGATCTGCAACTTGGTTTTCACAACCTTTTCGATCTTTGACCTCAAAGTCGAACTCTTGCAATAATAATACCCAACGAATCAACCGCGGCTCTACATCTTTCTTTTTCATCAAATATCTCAAGGCCACATGATCCGTGTGAACAACCGCTTTGGATCCAAGTAGATAGGCCCGGAACTTCTCAAACGCATAAACAATGGCTAGAAGTTCTTGCTCGGTTATGGTATAATTCATTTGAGCTCCATTGAGGTCTTGCTAGCATAATAAATTGGGTACATGATTTTGTTGTGCCTTTGCCCAAAAACTGCACCAATAGAAAATCTGCTCGCATCACACATGAGCTCAAATGGCAATGGCCAATCCGAAGAGACAATAATTAGAGTAGAAGTGAGCATTTCCTTCAACTCATTAAATGCCTTAAGGCACTTCTCATCAAACGCAAACTTAGCCTCTTTTTCAAGAAGCTTACACATCGGATTGACGATCTTTGAGAAATCTTTGATGAATCGCCGATAGAAGTCGGTATGTCCCAAGAAGCTACGAACTCCTTTGACAGAGATAGGTGGAGGAAGCTTGGCTATAACATCAATTTTCGCTTGGTCTACCTCAATACCTTTCTCGAAAATCCTATAGCCAAGGACAATCCCTTCCTTCACCATGAAATGACATTTCTCCTAATTAAGTACAAGGTTGGTTTCTTCACACCACTTCAATACCTTACCGAGATTGGCGAGGCATTCGTCAAAAGAGTCACCAACAACCGAAAAGTCATCCATAAAGACTTCGAAGAAATCTTCCACCATATCCGAGAAAATAGACATCATACACTGTTGGAATGTAGCTGGGGCATTGCATAAGCCAAAAGCCATTCGGCTAAAAGCAAAAGTGCCATAAGGACAGTGAAAGTAGTTTTCTCTTGGTCTTCTAATGCAATGTTGATTTGGTTGTACCTTGAACAGCCATCCAAAAAGCAATAATAAGATCTTCCGGCCAACCGATCAAGCATTTGATCAATAAAAGGCATAGGGAAATGGTCTTTACAAGTCACGGTGTTGAGCTTTCGGTAGTCCATACACACTCGTCATCCGGTAACTGTCCTTGTAGGAATCAACTCATTCTTAGAATTAGAGACAACAGTGATGCCCCCTTTTTTTGGCACACATTGCACCGGACTAACCCATGGACTATTTGCAATTGGGTATACAACACCCGCATCCAACCATTTGATTATCTCCTTCTTGACCACTTCTTGCATAGAAGGGTTTAGCCTTCTTTGATGCTCTATACTTGGTGAACTATCCTTCTCAAGTTCGATTCTATTTTCACAAATACCGGAGGGAATCCCCCTTATATCCGCAATAGTCCATCCAATAGATCTTCGATAAGCCCGCAACACTTCAAGAACCTTTTGGGTCTGTTCCTCATTTAATAAAGATGAGAGAATAACCGGTAAAGTATTATCTGGGCCAAGAAAAGCATAATTCAAATGAGAGGGAAGTAGCTTGAGCTCAAGTTTTGGAGGCTCAATAATCGAAGGCTTAGCCGGAGGAGTGGTTCTTTTATCAAGATCAAGAGATAATTTCTTTGCCTCATAAGAATAAGAACCCCGGCCAATAAGAGAATTTACCGTCTCAATATACCCCTCCATGTCATCCGCCTCAAAATTCACCAAAATAGCCGAAAGTGTTTCGTCAAAGTGCTCCTCCTCTAACTTATGCTCCACCGCTTCGTCTACCACATCGAAAGAATCAATGACCGAAATGCTCTCATAAGCACTAGGCAATTTTAACCCCTTGCTAGCTTGGAACGTTACCTCTTCATCATTGACCTTAATTTTATTTCATTCTTTTTCGAGTCCATTAGAGCTCTCCCGATGGCAAGAAATGGCCTTCCCAAGATAATTGGGACTTCCTTGTCAACCACACAATCAAGGATGACAAAATTCGCCAGCAATAAGAATCCCCCCACTCTAACAAGGACGTCATCAACAACCCGTATCGGTCTTTTGATGGTTCTATCGGCCAATTGAAGACGCATGCTCGTTGGTTTAGGTGTTCCCAAACCGGATTGTTTATAGATGGCTTGTGGCATCAAATTAATACTAGCCCCATTATCACATAAAGCACGAGCAAAATCATGGTGACCGATGGTGCAAGGGATAGTGAAAGCCCCGGGATCTCCCTTCTTCTCAACCTTTGATGATGAAATAATAGCGCTCACACGGTGGGTGACTCCCACTGTATCATGCTTGATTGGTCTTTTCTTCGTCAACAAGTCCTTCAAGTATTTAGCAAATTCCGGCATTTCTTGGAATGCATCAAGAAATGGGATATTCATTGACAACCCTTTCAATTGGTCGTAGAAGCGTTGACACTTGGCATCCTCCGTTCTTTTCATCAATCTTTGTGGGAACGGGGGAGGAGATTTATATGTTTGACTCAAGGGTTTGATTTCCCCCATGACCTTGCTCTTTTGAGTGCTACCCCCGGTAGTTTTTTCAGCACTTGGTACCTCATCATCCTCGAGAACAATAGGGTATGCCTCCTTCTCTTTCTCGATAATAATAGGCACTTCAATTGGTGCCTCCAATTCTTCTTCGGTTTCTTCCTCAATAACCTTATCAAAAATCGGCTCGACAATAATAGGTTCAACCACCCTCTCATTCACCGCATTAAGGATCTTCCCACTTCTAGTAGAAATAGCTTTGCATGAGGCAATGTGATCACCTCCACTACCCCTTGGGTTCGAAATTGTGTCGCTAGGAAGGGCTCCTTTTTGTGGGGTATGTTGCTCGCGAAAGAGATCTCACATTTGTCACTCAAGTTTTTGAATCGAAGCGGTGTGAGAGCCTACCACCTCGGTCAAATTTTTCATCTTCTTGTCACTCTTATTTTGGTTGTCCAAGATCTTTTCAAGCATAGATTCCATTCGAGAGGTCCCTTTATCATTGGAAGGACCCTCTCGCCAATTTTGAGAGTTTGAAGAACGACCCTTCGGTGGAACATAAGCATTGGAATTTCGATTACCATAATTGTTGTTGTTGTAATCCCTCCTGTCCGAACCACCATATTCATTTCGACCATATTGATTGCTCTGTTGTTGGGGTCTCCATTGCTTTTGATAACCCCCTTGAGAGTTATCGATATAATTAGCATCCTCACGTTGTGGCTGCCCCTCTAGATAAGTTTCCTCCGAGACTTGATACATTCCGGGAGCATGAGATGGCATTTCTTCAACAACATTCACACTCTTGGCTTCTTTCTCCGCAAGCCTCTTTGACAGCAAATCCACGGTGGTTTGCAATTGAGCAAAAGCATGATCTCGCTCATGATTTTCTTTGGCCACCGCGGCAACAGAGGGACTACCATATGACAAGATTTCACTATCATTTGAGTGCCAAGCTTGATTGTGGGTGGTGAGCTTATCGAGCAACCGGGTGATGTTAACAAATGACTTGTCCATGAAGCATCCCCCAAAGCGCAAGTGTGTGACAAACGATTCATTGTATCTAACCCCTTGTAGAACTTCTCGGTGAGAATAGCATCCTGAAACCAGTGAGTTGGAGATTGAGCTAGATAGTACTTGAACCGCTCCCATGCCGAATATAATTGTTCCCCGGGAGCTATTTGAACTCAAAGATCTTATCACGAAGTTCAGCTTTTTTGTCTCGGTGGAAACCATTTCTTCAAGAATGTATTGGCTAGCCCGCTCCAGGTGTGAATGGAATTGCTGGGAAGCTTTTCATACCATTCCCTTGCTTGGCCAGCCAAGGAATATTTGAAGACCCGTAACGGAAGTGCATCAGCAGAAACAGCACCTTGAGATTGTTGAGCACACACGTGCAGGAAGTTCTTTAAATGTCGAAGTGGACAGTCCTCCGAAGAATTTTGGAAATAACCTTCAAGTTTCAGCAGCTGATAGATAGAACTATCAATTTTGAAAGTCGCATTTCCAGTCCTAGGAAGGACCACAGCAGAAGCATAATCAGCTTCATTGATGAATTCCGCAAATATATTCTCATCTTCCTCTTCTTCTGGTGCAGGTGGGTTCTCTTGGAGCCCACCTTGGTTTCCTTGATTTCGATTATGTCTTCCGCCATGTTCACACGGTTCACCAAAAATAGCACACAGGTGTGATGGAATAGAAAAAGTTTTAAAGAAAAGTACACAACAATCAGTAATTTCAAAACCGTATTCCCTGGCAACGGTGCCAAAATTTGATACGCTCAAATTACACCTAAATTATGGCGTAAGGCGGTCAGTGTCAAATATAGTAACCCAAGTTAGTTGGGGTCGAATCCCACAGGGAATACAGTGTGAAATCAATACTAATTATATATGTTACTAATCTTCAAAGTCTTCAATTCTATTCCGAAAGAGTAGATAAAAGGTTTTGGTTTGTATTCGCTATTTTGAAATATGTGGAAATTGTTGGATTAGAAGAATTCCCGCTGTGATTAGATGTTATGCTATGGGTATCAATATGATATATTTCTAATGGGTGGTGGTTATGTATGCACTTAATCTCTAATGCCTTCCTAATATTTTTCAATAATTAAAAAGTATTTCTTTTCATGATTTTCCCAAACATAGAAAAGTTGTAACTAAGACCGATTAAATATGCCAAGTAGAACTCATCTTATTCCTAAATGAGTCCATTAACCGAGGGTTAGCGCCCCGAGTCCTTGTTATATTATTTCAACTCAAACCCTAGTTCATCTTTCCAAACAAAACTAGGGTTTGTGCA
This sequence comes from Lycium ferocissimum, assembly GCF_029784015.1. Classification (NCBI taxonomy): domain Eukaryota; kingdom Viridiplantae; phylum Streptophyta; class Magnoliopsida; order Solanales; family Solanaceae; genus Lycium; species Lycium ferocissimum. The sequence goes on from NC_081351.1 coordinate 62,024,491, forward strand.
TAAGTAAGTGTTTGCAACCACCAACTAACAATGAATATGAGAAATAATAAAACACATCACAACCCATTATATATATACACAATGTTAGACACCCATTACATAACACCCATCATTTAGGTCCACAACTTTGATTAAAGAAACTACTCACACATGTAGGTCACAAAAGTGGTAAGCATTAATGGAGACATAAAACTTACAAAGAGAAATAAAGATGGTGGAAAATGGAATCTTTTTGTCTTCACTAAGCTCCAAAAGGGGGGTATTCAATGCTCACCCACCAATGGAAAACGTGTTCAATGTTGGAGAATATTCTGATAATGACAAAAACCTAAAATGTTCTTTAAATAGGCTAAAAGAAACGCACATCAGCAATTGGCAAAACTGCCCCTGGTGGCAGAATCGACGGACCGTCGATCGGTTCGACGGGCCATCGATTCCCTCGTCTTTTAGTTCTCCAGTTTGATGGTCCATTCGACGGTGCCGTCGACCAGTTCAACGCCCCGTCGATTCTTCCGTCTTTCTCTCTTCTGATGGACAAGTTTGTTTGACGAGACAAACAACGAAACGTCGATCCATTAGATGCTTCGTCGATGGTTCCGTCCTTTGTCCCCTTTAACTTAGGCCATCACTGGAAAATCCATCTTATTGACGTTGATCGACGGACTGTCGAATCTTCATTTCTGGGAAATTCTTTCTTTTTCTTTATTTTTGCTTTTGGGCCATCGCCTACCTAGAACACAATAAAAACACATTAAAATGAACCAGACTTACTTGAGAACACCCAAAATCCATAGTAAAAAGGAGTCGAATGCACCACGAATCTGCGGCACATCAACTACCCCTAGCCAAGCATAGTAATACACCTAGACTAACTCTAGCCTAGTGTACCACTCAAAGGCACCCTTTGAGATTCACCACAGTGACTAACTCTAGCCATACACTAATACAACTAAGCTAAATCTAGCCTAATGTACCACTCAAGAGCTTGTGGAAGCAACCTTGAGAATTTGGAACACCTACAAATAGCTTCTTTTTATGGAAGAGTAGGTTTATAGTTTAAGCACAAAGGAACAAAGACTCAACAACCTAAGGACCTAAAACATCTTCAGTTCTGGACCTGGTCCTTCAGGTTGCTGAGGCTCTGTTCTAGAGGAACACCTTGAAAGGCGAAGACTTGCACTCTATATTGAGCAATTTTCGGATTGTGCAAGAATGAATCTTCTCTTGGAAGATGATGTCTTTATATGCACAGAGAGAGAGTGTGTGTAAAGATGACCACTCATGAAATCTGGACCGTTCATCAATCGGCCTTACTGAGGTACTGTTGTAAAGCGCCTTGTACTTTTTAGCAGCACACTTTACAGCTATGGATTTGGACTTTCAGCTTCAGTAACCAGAACCTTTATTTAGAGGAACCTGGTTTCTCATCTGTTCTTCGAACAAGTTGTAAGTACTGGATACACTGTCAGTGGCTCTACAACTGCATTTTTGGCTGAGTAGGCTGGAGACCTGATCCCATCTGGTCCTTCTGAATCAACATATTAGGTCTCTCATATATGAGCAAATCCTGCAGGCATCTAATCCTTCAATGAGCATGTTATAAAAGCAACATATGAGATATCATAAGGTTAACCAGGTTCAGCCGGGAGAACCTAATTGTATCTGGTTCCTTAGGGTTTGTCATGTTATCAAAACATATCATTTCTTGTCACTTATTTTCCTTTATAATTTTGCCGCGTTCCTGCTACCATTCAGCTACCACAAGTTTGTCAACCATTTTCGGCTACCCCCGAGCAAACTTAAATTAAAATGCCAACCCACTAAGTTTATTGAAATGATACCACAAAATTAGATAAAATTAATTTTAAAACGATACAATTTGGGTCCCTTCTTTTCTCTTCACCATCGATATCGGAGTGGTTCGTCGGCGCTGGTTATCTTCTACAAACATCTCAACAAAATCCCTCTATTAAGCTATATATTGTGATTCACTATTTATTTCACTGGTTATTAACTAATCTCAACAGCTTATTTATAAGAAAGAAAAAACAAAAGGGCTTCGCCGAAAGGGAGGGTGACAGCCGGTGACTGTGGGGTCCAAGAAAAGAAAAAAGTTTCTACCATTAGAATTTTCATTCTTTTTCTTTTTTTAATCTGATTTTGCCATTTGTTGATTTGTGGTATAAAAGAAGTAGAAACAAAGAAGAGAAGGAGGTGGTGGGTGACTGTTTTTCCGATGGGATGACAGGGGAAGGGTTTGGTTTGGGTGGGTGGGCCGGTGGGTTGTGTAGGGATTACAACATCTGTTTTTCATTTTTTTTAATTTAAAAAATAATTTTTCTTTTTTTTTTCCACTCATAATACAATTTTTTAATCATTATTTGGATCCAATGGCCACGTGTTCATAGTTGATTCGTGACTTTGCCATGTCATTGGCAAGTGTATTTCACACACTTTCCATTTTTGCCTGATTATCAAAAAAGTGTTTTAAGTGGTACAAATTCGGAGTGGTAGAGGTGTCCAATAGGAACAAAGTTGAGTTGAGGTGTCTGAGTGAAATCTCTGGACAAGTTTAGATGGTTGTGGCTGACTTAAGCCAAAAACAATGTATCAGCACTTTTTTACCAAATACCCCAGCTGCTTATTAGCGTTTCAATACTTCAATCCAAACATATAACAACTCATTTATAAAATAAAAAAATAAAAAATCAGTTTCAGCCACTTAAGTTTATCAATTATTTGCAATCAGCTAATGCAAACGAACTCTCAGTGCCTCGATTTCTTGTTTCTTCCTTTTGTTTTTCTTTTTGGAAGGGAGGGAGTGGTCGCGAATAGGGTGAAGTTAAACGAAGAAATTGAAAGGCTTTCGTGAGACTAAAAATTTACACCTATGATGGTTGCAACTTTGATTTTTCACAAAGATAAGTGCTTCTAGTATATGAAGTTCCATTTTCTAAGAAGGGGATTTAATACGACTTTGGTCGATATTTGTAAACAAATTCATTAATTTAGTTACCACAGAGGCACTAATTGTCATTCTGCTCAATGGTATAAATGATTTTCTGCTCACTCCATATGACTTTTCTCCACATAAACTTAGAAGATTAATTATTTCATCTCTTTTGTACTTTTCACACTTAAAATAGCTTACTCATCTGACAAGTTTTACATAAGGTTAAAGCAATAAAAGAGTGGGACCCACAAGTTCTACCTATAAATGCCCCACTCATGTCTCCATGGTGCATATACGCTGTTACATGGTATTCGCATTCCCTCTTAATTTTTTCTTTTTTGATTAACAATTTATTTATCTAAAAATAATAGTCCAGTAATTTAATTTCATCTTTTTAGATAAATAGAGTAAATTTATTCTACCCCAAATTTTGTTATTTAAAAAGATGACTTAATTATCTCAAATTCAGAACTTTAAGTTTTCTCCCTAGATCTCCGGGGAAGAGGATCAAGTTGGCCCTTGCGAACAGCTTGATGCGCTAGCTCCCTTCGATTTTCGGTCTATATTATATGATGTTTTTAACTTTTACATTTAGTCCAAAATAAATGCGCTTTAACATAATCAAGAAAATATTGATTATTTTTTCTTTCAAATTTATCCTTATTCAGATAAATGAATTTTTACATAATCAAGAAATACCAAATTCGTAATATTAATTAAAGTTGATTTAGTGAGAACACCTCTCACTTTTTAGGTGCGAGTAATTTCTTAAGGGTGTACCCAATTAAAAACACTGTATAATATGAACCGAGGGGAATAAGAGAATCAATTCTTATTTTTTAAACGCCTAGAGAATCAATATATTGGATGAATAAGAGAATCAATTCTTATTTTTTAAACGCCTAGAGAATCAATGTTATTTTATACTTTTAGCTCCCTTAAAGCTAAAGGGAAGTTTCTCAATGGACTTCGTATTTGCTATACTTTGAAACATATTCTTGTACACCCTTGTACCTCAACTTTTATTATAAAATTAACACATTTAAGCTTTGTTATGAGTAGAATTTAGTAATGTTAAAGTGAGTATTAGAGTATATAATCTTTAAAATGTTAATTGTGGCAACTTAAACAAAATATAAGTATTGTCTAATTTTATAGAAATAGGAAAGATAATATATTATAAAGCGTGATTTCATTATCATTCTTTATTGTGAGCTGAAAATATTTTTAAAAAACTTATAATTTCTTCTTTCAAAGATATAATGAACACCTACAAACACAATTTAAATTATACTATATACTTTGAAACATATACTTGTACACCCGTACCTTAACTTTTATTATAAAATTAACATATTTACGGTTTGTTATGAGTAGAAATTAGTAATGTTAGAGCATACAGTTAATTGTGGCAACTAAAACAAACCATAAGTTATTGTTTAGTTTTATAGAAATAGGAAAGACAATTTATTATAAAGTGTAATTTCACTATAATTCTCTATTATGCTTAGCTGAAAATATTTTTAAAAAACTTATAATTTCTTTTTTAAAGAAATAATGAACACCTACAAAACACAATTTTAAATTGTATTGTTGGGCTCGTAAACGGGCCTTTTCATATCTAGTAGATTTAGAAAGTAAAATTTTCACAAACAACTACCTTTTAGCTCATTTTAACAACGTATAACTACATGTTCTACATTTACAATTCGCAGCTGGAGGACCCTATATTTAGCTAGTAGACGCGTCGACTTAAATATAGGATAAATATAACGGAAATACACACATCGGAGAAAACTGAAACTGCTATATTTATGGAAACAAAATCTATTCCAATTTAAATTAAAATCGGTTTTTAATGTTCCCTGATTCACGCAAATATCCTCCCATTCCATATCTGATCTCATATCTCATTCAAACAGCTAACAAGATGTTATATTATATTGGTGGTTTAATAAAATTTAAAAAGTTTACTCTATATAAACTGATTTGACCTTTTGTTTTGGATTTATGTTTTAATAGTTGTATTTCGTATATATTTTGGCTATATTTTAGTTGCATTTTCACTGATCTGTTAGATACTACTTATTCTGGTTTACTATTAACTATATTTCATATATAGTTTACATATATTGGGAGTGTGTTTAGATGAAATTTTAACTTCTGTAACACACTGTATATTAAAAGTGGACTTATGGAATATATCTAAGTTATATTTGCTGTATATTTCGACTGTATTTAAATGGTTAAATATACTACAAAAAACTACAGTTATGGTGAAGAACAATAAACACGAATTAACTGAAGAAACATGTGAAAAAAATAAACAATACAAAATATACTTAAAATGCACATAAAATATAGATCTGGTAGAGTCACAGATCTGTAATAACTGAACTAAAAAATACAAACGAACTAAATATACTGAAAATACAACACAAATATATAGGTTAAATACACGGTGAAACGTAAAAATCAGTATAGAATCTTACATTTTTTGGGAATTAAATTTGAATTATGAGTGAAATTAATGAGTAGTTAATTAGAGATAAACAAGGAAGATGAACTATTGTAAAACGGGCAATTCTTCGTTTGGGGTGGTCTTTAAATTTTGCCCCCTTCGGCTAAAACCCATAGGTTCCAGGTTCGAACCCACACGCAGTCAAAAATTTGAAAAAAATTCGCAAGGCAGAGTTAAATTTCGCTATGCCCCCAACGGCATACACTTGTGAAGGAATTACCAAAGTTATGGGACCCGCATACTTATGCCTTAATGCGACTTGGCATAAGTATGCCGGGTCCGGCATAACTTTGATAATTCCTTCACAAAGTTATGCCGGGTCCGGCATAAAAGTTTGCCCATTAAATTTTGCCTTATAAGGCAAACTTTTGTTATACCTTAAGGAAAACTTACGCCTTATGGGGATACTTTTAGTTATGTTTTATGGGACACACTTTTAGCTAAGGCATTACTAAAAGTTTCCCTTGAAAAGTTAAAAAAATATATATATATGCTTCAGTGGAAAGTCCGCCCGGCGTACTTTTAGTTGTGTTCAACTAAAAGTCGTTTCTCCGGCGAACTTTTAGTTGTGTTTAAGTAAAGTCCGCTGGGAGGGGGCGGACTTTTAGTTGTGTTTAAGTAAAAGTCGCCGAGGGGGCGACTTTTAGTTGTGTTTAAGTAAAAGTCCGCCGAAGGGCGGACTTATTATATATATATATATATATATATATATATATTTACTTTTCAAGGTAAACTTTTAGTTATGCCTTAACTAAAAAGTATGCCCAAAGACATAACTAAAAGTATGCCCATAATGCGAAAGTTTTTCTTAAGGCATAACTTAAACTTTGCCTTATAAGGCAAAGTCTACGCATTAAGGAAAGTTCTTGCCGGGGCATAATTTTGTTATGCCTTAACTAAAATTCTGCCCCATAAGGCATAACTAAACTATGTCTTAGGAAAAATTCTGCCTTATGGGGCAGATTTTTAGTTATGCCGGATCCGGCATAACTTTAGCTTTTCCTTAAAGATTGTATGCCGGATCCGCATACTCTCCCAAATCCGCCTTGCGAAATTATTTTTTTATTTTATGCTTGAGCGGGGGTTCGAACCCGTAACTTTATGTATTTGCCCACCTTTTCAAGCGAAGGGCACAACTTAAAGACCACAAATATGAGGGGCAAAATTTAAAGACCACAAATTTGAGGGGCAAAATTTAAAGACCACCCCAAAAGAAGGGCAGTCCGCGCAAAAAAATGTTGTAAAACTGATTTGAAATTGGAGGAAATTAAGGGATATTGGGCATAATGGCGTGTATTTAGAAGGATAGGAGAGAGGGACATTTTTTTTGCTTAAATTTAGGGGTGTGGAAAGTTATCAGATGAGTGGTAAAAAAGTGATAGCTATAGAAAGTAAATATGTTATATTTTAGCTACTAAATATAATTATTGTAAAGTTTAGTTATGTTTCATAAATACGTAATAATGTAAGCTATGCCAAGTAAATTTTAGATTTAGGAAAGGTGCTGTTAATCATATATTCGTGTCAGTTACCGGCGTTAACTCAATGAACTAGGTTTTTATGGTGATTTAAAGAACCTTGACAAATTAGATCGTTCTTTGGTCCATTGTGGAAAAGCATAGTTACTATTCCAACTCAACGTTGGTACATTGATTTTATACCTAGAACCTGGATAACCATTTTAACATGGCCCAAATATGCCCTGTTCTTTGAAAAAAAACTGAACTTGGTTAAAGAAACAAATCTACGAAAACTACACGAGAATAGACGTCACACATTGACAGAGGCGTTAGGATTAAACTTCTTGATAAAATGTTCAAAGGGTCCACTCTGAACGACAAATTTGTGTGAATGTCGTACCATGGGGAGCGTCATCAGATGGCTGCGTTTGCTGATCTTAAACTTTGAGTAGAATGAAAAAAGTAGTGAAGTGGACCTTAAAAGACCAACCACCAACAGAGTTGGACCAAAATTGACTGCGAGTTTAAAGTGATTTATTGTAAAAAAAAAAAAAAAAAAAATTAAAATTAAAATAAAAGTCAAGGATTCTGCTGGTCCGAAAGTCTGTTCTTTAGGAGATGTCAAGATTGTAAGATGGACAGTAAATATCGAGGAAAATAATTGTAAATTCTGCTTGGTATGGCATTTACACAATTTGTTAGAGATGTTCTGTAGTCCCTGCTATGCTGCGTAAGGAATCCTCAGAAACTAGTTCAAAAACATGTAACTTGTGCTGGTAATTTCAAACCAGAGGCAAAGAAAATAAACCATCAGACCTGGGAGTTGTATCATAGCTCTTTTTGCTTGCAGTAGCCCCATTTCGTTTCATTTCCCAACTCAGTATAATGATCAGGATAGGAACATTTACTCAAAAAGCAGGACTACAATTTATTTGCCAACTTTCGGGAAACCTATTTCAAACTAACCTGGAACATGCTAGACGATTTTAATCTGACAGAATCATGGGGTCAAGTCAATTCCAGGCTAGAATCAGTTAATTTGGCTCTTATCTAGCCATCTCAGTACTCACCATTGCTTCTTCCCCTTTTTCTTTCTCTTGTTTCCACTTCCACTAGCGTTGCTAGTACTAGTACTCTTAGAGGTACTTGCAGCAGGTGTGGATGGGCTCTGCGGCGTGCTGCCGTCAAAATCACCAAACATACCAGCTTGTACGGCATTCTGTAGCCACTCAACAAATTCCTCCTCGGTCATGGTCTCTTCCATATTTGGCATTGGCATCCCACCTTTTTGTCCTGAGCTACTTCTCTTCCCATTGCTGTTCTTCATGGTTACACTAGTATTTACATGGAAGCTTGGCTTGTGACTGTTAACTGGACATCTCATTCCCTGCACACCCAGCATAATGTTCGATGGTTCAATGGTTCGAGCACATAATCCAGATAAGAGTACATCTTCTCAGTTAAATTAGGCCATTTTCGATGATTAACCAACCTTAAAAGATCTATAGGCACCCTTTGAAACTACAAAGTAAGGGGACATACAGGGCGTGCGTGTGTTTTAAACAAGTTTTTTATTGTTCAAGCAAAATTAAAAAGAAACAAAGTTAAGTTGTTGGGCTACAGAATGTGGGAATGCAGCGAACTGAAGCCACCAAGCTAGTTAATATCTTCCTTGACATGTTAGTAACAAACTTAACAACGAATTCTCAAAGTCAGTAGTGGAAACATAGAGCAAACCGGGGGGCAATATTTTTGGATAAGATCCAATCTGTGATACTACAAGCTAATTATTCCTGTATACCATAGATGGGCATTTCTTGTCCACTCAGAGAAATCGTCATTCATGGAAGTGATCTTTTCCTAAATATGAAGAAAAGAACAGTATAGTACACATGGCAGATAAAATTGAAGTTGGTCCAACCTTAACAAGTAACTACTGATGGCACTACCACCACCGCCCCCCCACCCCCCCCCCACCGCCAAAAAAAAAAAAGAGACAGGATTATTCAATTGGGAAATGTGAGCCCCAACCACACATTTAAGTTTTATTCTCCTTTTATGGGATTTGAAGAAAGCTAGCCAAGTCCATACCTTACCATGATGATAAAAAGCAAAAAGAATTCAATGAAAAGTGAAAAACTACACTAACGCACTTTTGACCTTTGTTCTTCTCAATTTCCAGACAAATTCCATTCCACATCCAAGAAACATCATAAACTTCTATCAGATGGTGAGAAGAAAAATTTTACCTGACAGATGTACCATTCAGTGGCGTTATAGATCCTGCTATCAGCACAAACATAGGCAACAGGATTATCTACCTGCACAGATTGGTGAAGGTCAGTAGTGTAACATCTGTATAAGGATGAGAGATAGAAGTAAAAGCTAAAGAGAAAACAAAATATTTAAAGAGATTCATCATGAGAGATAGTCTCCTCAAAAGGCTTTTGCTTTCTTCCTTTTTGTTCAAATTTAGTTGATACCTTCAGTAGCATTCCGAAAAAGAATGGATGTGAAGGCTGTTCAACCCATCCATCTCCATCTTTTGCTGGATGAAAATCTTTGCATTCCTATGAATGGAAGAGAAAAAGATAAATATCCTAACAAGAAACTATGCTAGAGCGGAGGAAGACAACCTGTATGCTTAAAGTGCAGAAGTCAAGAATTTATAACATGCTTATACTGTGGCTGGAGGGAAAACCTGGCACCATCTTGCTTTGGATTTTGTTTTCTTAGTGACAACCCAGACATGAAAGTTGCCACACTTTTTGCAAGCAATCCGTCGAGCCTCTCCAAGAGGATCCTCACTCTCAGTTTCTGTCTGTGTGAAGCCAGAGGTGAAGAATCCATAGCCTCTACCCTGAAATTATTTAAGATAAGGGTTAAGCATGATCCAGAATTGACTCAGAGTATAATCAAACATTACAATCACACTATCAGGAGTATTTTCCAAAAAATATTTCCTGATACAAGATGAGCCTTCCTTAAATACAACCTTGGACCTTCACAATAGAAAGTTCACATAAGACTGCACCAAAAGCAAGACATTTACTGATAGATGTCATTACTTATATGATGAACCTACTGGATCTCATTCCTATATACATTCGAGCCAAGCTGGCAAAAAGGCAAAAGAGTTAAGACTTAAGACTGCATATGAAAACCTATTATTACATAAAGCTGTTCCGGTTAAAATAACTTTCTCCGGCTTGTTTCTTCAGCAAAAGGTGAGACTAATCCTTCTTTTCCGAAAGAAAGCTGAGGACTAAAGCCTTAGATCTTTTACAAAATATTAGAATTGTCAAGGACTGGACTAGGTCTAGCAAAATGGTTTAAAAAAACAAGTAACAATTCCTCTGTGTGTGTTCTGGACAATATGGCTGGAGAGGAACAGGATTTGATTTGAAGAGAAAAGGCAGCACATACCCAGGATTAAGAATAGATGCTTATTAAATTTGTATTTTTGGTGTAAAAGACAAGTTATGGAAAATATAGAGCAATACATGAATTTCCTAGAGGAGATAGGGGATTTGTAGTTTCCCAATACATGAATTTCCAAGAGGAGATAAGGGATTTGTAGTTTCCCTGGTATGGCAGGGGCTGCTTTTTGTTGTAATTCTGTACCATCTTGGTACCTTTTAAGGAGGGAGGGCTGGATAACTGACCATTTAAAAATGGATCAAATATGGATATTATCCACTAAAAATGGATATCCAGATGGATAAATGGATAATCATATTATAAATACCTCTGCTTGTTATTTTTCATGAGTTCTTGCTTTCTGAGAGTCTAAGCTTATATTGACTTTTAGCTTGTGTTCTCAACTGACCATGGATATCCATATTATCCGTCGGTTAACAGAATTATTATCCGTTTAAATATGAAAGGGTTGGATATTTTATCTGTTTTTGTTTAATCCGTTTTCGACCCACCCATATCCGATCTGTCCTGCCCGTTTGCCACTCCTAGACTTGACCATTCTCTTATTTCAGTTAGATATCATTTGAAGTTAGTATCTCTTCCAGAAAAGGAAGTTAACTTCGACGCAAAGGAAATTGCACAAATTGAAACGAAAGATCTTTTCACTGATCTCACTGCATATCGGGCTTATACATAAAATGTAAAAAATCTGACCTCCGATGAACTAACTAGATGACTCAAACTATATTTAATTCAAACCTTTTGAGAAGGACTTTGGAACCGACGAAGGTAATTTAGCAGCTCTTCCCTCCTCAATTCATCATCATATGTTTGTCGTTTCAAAGAATCGAGTAAGACCTGAAACATTCCAATTCTTATAAAGTGCAGGATGAAACCAGATAGAGAACTCAAATCACAAGACAGAACCTGTACCTCGTAGGCGTTTTGAAGTTTCTTAAAAGCTTCAGCAGCCTTTTCATTACCCATGTTTTTATCAGGATGGACAAGCATTGCCTAATACGAGATATAAGTTAGCTTATTGGTAAGTTCACTTTGATAGCAGGGCATTTCTAATAAATCTAGCTTCTTCTTTTTTTATTGTTAATAAATCTAGCATTATCAGACTTCAAAAAAGCATGATGTTCAGAAAATTCAGAGATGAATACTTTTAGAGTAAAAATCTCAGGAGGGTATAAAGAATCACCTTTTTCCTATATTCTCTCTTGAGAACTGAAGCATCTATACTCTGAAATCGCGTTAGGCCCAGTGCTGAATAATGATCTGTACTGTTCAACAATCTGAGAACTTCATCTTCGGAAGTCATCTCAGCATCAGATCCACTAGTTGAAGGGATGCCAGTGCCACGATCAACGGGATGAACATACCCATCATCAGCAGATGGAGGCACTGATCCACCAGAATAGAAGCTAGGTTCACCTTGTACTCCAGTTGTTTGATCAGGAAAGCTATTGGCCCTTCTTTGCTCATTTACATTGTTTTTTAAGAAGTATATGAGAATATCACTCGAAATAAATGACAAATTCAAAGCGAAGACTAAACCAATCCATCCAACATATGTCCATGCGCAATATACAGAATACAAAGTTACGACAAACACTGCAAGCCGTTCATGCTTCAGCCTGTAAAGCGCTCCTACGTTTAAAGAAAAAACAGCACTTAGTGGATAAAACTGGAATCAATGTGAAAAAGTAAAAACAAATGCTTAACGCTAAACTTGAAAACAATCACCTCCACTCAAGACCAGAAGTACTGCTGCCCAAAATCTTCCATAGAACCACAAGTAGCCGATACTCACTGCAGCAACTCCTAGAACTGCGATGATGAACCCAGTAAGAAGTCCAATCACAGCAACTGCTGCCTGAATGTTAATAGCAATTCATTACAGCAAGATATTGAAATGTGTCATATAAGTTACAAAGTTTAAGGAAAAGAATCTAATCGAGAGTTAGAAAGAAAACACAATGACAGAGGGTGACCACAGGAAACTCCAAAAAATCAATATACTAATTGATCAAAGTTACAGTCTTAGAAACTGCTGAAGAAGTTAGTCAGTCCCCAGAATGAAAAGAAACTTTTCCTTTAAAAAATGTTGTGACCACTTTCAGTAATTCAAGCATCAACAAAAGGAGATGGAACAAAGTATACAGAGTCAAAGTCAGTAAAAGAAAATTATTAGAACCCTAAAGCATGAAATGGCCAAACTCAATAGTGAATACAATGATTTATGTCCAAGACAATTTTAACAAATTCAGAGACTTTTTATAAATCGCCAGAATTAATTCAGTGACTTCAAAAAAAACCAGAGCTTCTCAAAGCTATTTCTGGTTCAGCAGGAATTCATTCATCAGTCAACCCAAAGCTAAGAAGCAATTAGGGTTAGAAATTTATGCTTACAAGCTCCTTTTATCATTTCAGGGGTAGATAATGTTGCTTTCCATACAAGAAAAGAAGCTAGACGCTTACCAAAATGAATAGAAACTTGAATTTAGCGGCTGCAATCAAAGAAAGAACACCACACCAGATAACTGAGAGAATTGATGTCATCCCCATACATAGAAAGGACTCAATTCCTCTAAGAGCACAATCCAACCAAACCATTGATAATAAAAACATTATATTTCCAAAATGTCTGATCCACCTAACCATTATAGGGTATGCTTGCTGAACCTTTTCTTGAACATACCCAGTTGCAATTAGTAAATTACTCTTTAAATGATCAAGCAATGGCTTCCACCTCTCTAATCGCTGAATTGATACCTTTAAGACAGACAGAGCCAATGTCATCAAATTCCTAAAAACAACCATAATAGACACTTTAAGATTTTCTAATGCATTTTCTACATCCAATGCTGTTCCTAAATGGCCAAAACTTCCCTCCAAATTATCTGAGTGGTTACTAGTGTGTGGAGATGTCTCAGCTCCTTCTCTGGACTCGGGATCCACCCCTCTACTTTTATGACTTTGGAAAATTCCTGTATCACTGCCTTCAGGCCCTGTTTCTTCTGCAATTGACAATGTATCAGTACCTTCCTTTTCCTTTTTAAGTGATTTTCTAGATTTCTGCTTGCTTTTCTTCTTGCCTTCACCTTCATGTGTATTGTTTAAGCTCTCTGTTAAAGATATGCCAGAAAGGTTACCATTTAAAGGTTCTTCAGCAGTTTTGCACTCTGCCTCAGTCAGATTACTATTTTCATTCTCATTTAGCAATCCAGATCCAGAATCTGAAACTCCTTTTCTGTACTTCTGTCGGTTTCCTTTACGAGCCATTGACTGTATATGGTATCAAAATGCTCTAGCAACAAGCCAGTTCAACTCATCTCCACTGTCCTCATTATTATTGAAAGACCTGTCTCACAAGCAACAGGAAAGAAAGCAAAAGTTCAGGAAATTTCAAGCACCACCAAATAGCTTTAAGGTGCCACTAGTTTAGATAGCCACACAATGAACATGTAAACAGGCATATCTCATTCCTTTGCATGCAACTCAGTTCAAGTAGCTTTCTTCACAATAGGCAGCCGTGACTGTAAAGGCAACAGCATTCTCCTCGTGTTTATTCCCTCAACTATACATAATAATGGACACTTTGGCTTTAAACATGTGGCAAAATTCAAGTTCTAGGCAGATACACTAAAGGGAAGTTTTGAAAACTATCTTTCAGTCACTCGTACCCAATCAGATACCTACGTTCATTATTAACCTTCCTTCTTTGCAATATACTGTATTAACCTTCCTTCTTTGCAATATACTGTCATTTTCCTTATATTTTCCTTGATCTAGTCATGTTATGAGTAAAGCATTGTGTGCTCACTGCTCTCGATTAAAATCATTTCCTTTAAGCAGGAGATACATAAACTAATCTAATGGAAGGGCAGTAAAAGGAATTAATAATCTTATGCATCCAACATCACCGGTTTGAATGAGTTTGTGCAATGTCTTCCATTTGAAACATAAAACACAAGAGAAATTTATTGGTATCCCTTAATATCATATTGAACTTAACAAATACCGTATCTTGTCATTCTATGTTATATTTTGAGGAAAGTAATCTTTTAGTATTTACAAAATAAGGTCAATCTTTTGGATAGCCCAATCAGGTCTACAAAGTAGGCTGGAGCAACTGAATTAAAAGAGGCATAACTTAAGCAAAAGAATTTGGTGATACATTCAATGTGAACTGTGCAATAGAACATTTTGCAAGGCCATCTGAGGCTAACTTCCTAAAATCATAGAATGAACGACCACAATTTTGAGTATAGTTTTGTGCCTAAGGAAGAAAATAAAAATTACTCCAGTTTCTACCTTAAAAAATATAATTAAAAAAAAAAAAAAAAAGTAAATACAGAAATCTCTAATTTGGATGTCAAAAATTATGTCGGCTTCATAGTGAAGAACCTTTTATAGCAAAAGAAGATTTAATGATGTAGAAGAGAAAGGTTATAATGTGGACATCACGATATCAATTGGACGCTGAGGAAGCACTAACAATCAGTGTTGTTAGAGGTTCATTGAGGCGTGTTTAAGCTCTGAAGCTCAGTTAAAGCCAGGTTGTGCGCTTCGCCTCGCTTAGTAGTGCTCTCGTGTTAGGTGCAAAGGTTGTGCCTCACTACTCATGGGCTCTATCTCTAAGAGGGCAGTACTAGATAATAAATATAATTGGTAAACTAATACATTAATTGTTAAAAATCGTTGCAAGTCTTAATGATTAGAAATAAGAAATTAAAATTTTAGTATAAGAAAACGAGTTCCAGAAAACATACAATAACAGCATACCCAGTGTAATCCCACATGTGGGGTCTGTGGAGGGTAGAGTATACACAGACCTTACCCCTACCTTGGGAGGTAGAGAGGCTGTTTCGCATAGACCATCGGCTCAAAATTTTCATCTAAATCAAAATTTTGAAATGGTTTTTAAACTTGATCGACATGAATTTTACTTCATATATTCTGCTTGATTTCATTTTTCTCTTCACTAGTGTTCTTTTCCGTTGAGACTCACGCTTTAATTTCACGCTTTGCGCTTAAAGCCCCAACACATTTGGCCCTTTTTTGCGATTTTCACTTTGAATACTCCGCTAACAATTAAGGTTGTTGACATTCTTATACTAAATATAACACTGCAATGTTTCTGTTGAAAAAAGAAGATAGATTTTGCCCATTTGAAATTGGACGTCATATATTCCTTTTTTTTTTCACCAAACTAAACCCTCATTTCCTTATACAGCCAAAGATTCAATGAGATCCTCTTTAACTACCCAAAAAAGGTGTTTCACTTTTGGACCTACTTCCCCAATTTAAGATCTTATCAGAGGTCAGCATTTTACGCTTAAAATCCATATAGTTTGTGTAGGGCATTTATTCAAAAGCAATAAGCAATACTTCAATGAGTTCATTTAATTCGATCAATTATGGTCACCACGGAAAGTAATTTGAATATATGTGTAATAAGAGTATTAAAGATACTCAAAACCAGGATCCTGTTTTGTGGAGATTTTCCAACTTTACACTTCTGCAAGTAATTTCACCCTCCCTTCACATCCAATCTTGATAAAACAACAACAACGACCTTGTATTCATACCTTAACTTATCAAAGAAATATTTTAACCAAACATTTGAATTACCAGTCAACGCAGAATCTATAAGACTATTTTATAAGAGTAGAGAGAAGTAAGAAGATACATTTTATATCTACAGGGGTAGTCTATATATATACATTTTTAGCACCACCTACACCATACTGAAATGTTGACCTCTCGAACTACCTACGATTGTTTTTCTAACAAATACAGTCCTTCGCAGCCAGATTTGGGAGGATACTTCGAGGAATTCTTGTCCTAAATTGGTTAAAGAGCAAGCACAAACATAGCACAGTACTGCAGCTAAGCAACCTATGCATGGTCATGTTGCCTAATTGAATCCTAAAAGCCAAAGGACAGCAGTAGGACATTACAAGATTAAAAGTTTTCAGTACTCAAATTTGATCAAATCAACAAATTATATTGTTGGGGAAAGGGTCAAAAATATCCCTCTACTTTGTTTTAATGGCTAAAATATCCTCCGAACTAATTTTGGGTCATTTATGCCCCTGCCGTTATCAAAATTAACAAATATACCCTTTATTTGACAAAAATCCCCAAATTGATTCAAATAACCCGATTCATAAAAAATAACCCATTCTCCTATTTTACCCACCCCGACCCACCTCCTAAAATAACTCATTCTTCCTTCTCTCTCATATTTTCTCCTACAAATCTCAAGCCGTCAATTCCATCAATTATAACCAGAAGGAAGATTAAGAAGTGGTTTCTGAACTAGAAAACATTTTAACTTTCATCTTTGTCAAACATCTATAATTTATAAACTTGATATTCATTATTTGAATAAAAATTCAGTTGAAGCTCTTCCCTTAGAAAGGAAAGCAAAGAAAGACGGAAACAATTGAAGTCATTTTGGAAACAGCCAGTACATATCTTTAAATAGTTAGTACTGCAGAGCAACCAACTAAGCAGATAAATAGAGCACTAACGTATGACCTGAAGTAATGGCTAAAAAAGTTGACCCCACTACCTAACTAATTTCAACATAATTAGGACTCGCAAGATGACTTAACTGAAACAGAAAAATTGTAGCTCCTAAAACATGACACTAACTTTTGAATCAGTCAACGACTAAAGAGAAAGTAAGCCTCCATCGACGGGTTTGATAGCTGGAGGAGAAAATATGAGAGAGAAGGAAGAATGGATTATTTTAGGAAGTGGGTCAGGGCGGGTAAAATAGAAGAATGGGTTATTTTTTATGAAATCGGATTATTTGAATCAATTTGGGGATTTCCATCAAATGAAGGGTATATTTGTTAACTTTCATAACGGCAGGGGCATAAATGACCTAAATTAGTTCGGAGGATATTTTTAGCCATTAAAACAAAATAAGGGATATTTTTTATCCTTTTCCCTATATTGTTTGGATGGTTGTTACCTATTGTTTTGTTAGTTTAATTACAATATTTGTTTTGACTATTTTTTAAATTTTATATAATCGTTATGTAACGATGAAAGGTCCCATTTTGTGTAAAGATTGATTTGATCTGATCGAGTCGATACCTTTCTTTTTTCTCATTTTATCTTTACTTATTATCTAATAATCCTATTATATATTTTACCCCATATTTTTATAGTAGCTCTACCCTGTACCCTACTTTTCTTCTAGGTTTATGCGTTGATGTGTGATATTATGTAGCGACGCAAAACGATACAATCTATCCAAACGTTGTGTTCATCAAAACAATACAGTATGATACAATACAATATAATACGATACATTATGAAACAATATGTAACAACCACCCAAACATATATGAGACTGATCCAAGAATTAGAACTTGAAGGACTTCATCCTAAGTGTCAATTTGATCTAATTACAAGATAAACCGTTTTACAGCGGACAAGAACCACCCAAAAATATTATGCAATGATGCTATACTAATACAATAGTAAATAGAGTGTTTATGTCCCTGCATTTCTTGATCTTGAGTCTAAGCTTAATACCCTAGATATTAGACGAAACCCTTTTCGGAAAAAAGAAAATCCAAAAAGAACAAAAGAGATACATGTAGAATAAATAGACGGATTTATGAAAATAGAGAGATAAAGCAAGAAAGGCTTACCGGAAGAGGTAAAAATGGAGGCAATCGAACAAGATTAGAGGAAGAAGGCAATAACAAAGGACCACAGCAGTTATGTAAGAGTAGTCGAGCAGTGAGAACTCGCCAACAAGAGAGAAAACCCAATATTCTTCATTCCACCCCCTACTACTTCCAGAGTAAATTTATGTGCGTTTGGAACCTTTGGATGGCATAAAAATAGAGTTTGTTTAATAGGAAAGAGATCAAATGTGTACTGGTAATAAGAGTTTGGTTTTAGTTTTACCTTAGTGGCTTTTCTTTTCGGTTTGGGGGCAGGGAAAGGGAAACGTACACGGATTACGGGGTGGGGAACTTAATCAATTGAGCCACTAAAATTTCTCCTTGGTGGTTTTGGTTTTTATTTCTTTTGAAATTAATTATTAGAGATTAGATTTAATTATAGGAAAATTGATTTGAGATTTCTTTTAATTTGAGATATTCTTCTTTAAGATAATTCTTGTATTTATTGGGTCGATGACTCGCTTGTGTATAATATTATTAAATAATATAGGTCGATGACCGCTCAGGAGTATTGTTCGTGATAAAATTTTGTATACATAATATAAATAATTGTAACCATAAAGAAATATAAGAAAAAAATATGATTTTATTGATAATGTTTTAGTACAACATTTGTACATGACCTAAATGAAAGACAAGACAGAAAGATTCATCCTATTGAAAACCAAAGACTCTTGTATTCCAAGTTTGATATATAATGGTACTCGGTATGGCTAATAATTTAGTGGATGATAGTAATAGCTAATGGGTGAATAGTAGTGGTAAATGATGATGGAGGTTGAAGATATATAGCGGTGGCTATTGATGATTGTCAATAGCTTTTAGTGGTTGTTATGGTAATAGTGGTTAGTGGTGATGATTGTAAATGGTGACGAGTGATGGTGAAAACCAACTGTAGTGATTAGCAGCAATGGTGGGTGTGACAGAGAAGGGCAGCGTCAACAACGGTAGTTGATAATGGTTAGTGGCAAGTTATGCAATAAAGTGAATGGAGTAGTGGTGAACTGTTATCTTTGTAAAGATTTTTTAATAGACATCTTAATGATAATAAGACTTTATTGCAGATCATATCATTCGTATGTATTAAAAGTCATTAAACGGTTTTAATATATATATTTTTTTTAAAAAAAAAGTGCACTTAATGAACAAAATTCAGATCTAAACAATAAACAAACATATCTGAATGATTAAAATTAAAACTTTCAATAACTACAAACAAATGAGGCCTACATCATTTATTTGTTTCCCCCCAAAATGAAGAATAAGGGGCAAGGGGTCGCCACAAAACTTAGGTGTAAATAACTTTTCCTGTACAAGTTTACAAGGCAAAATATGTATTTTCCCGAAACATTAATCGTATGATAGAATTTTCTGTGGTGTTCGTACAAAGGGAAGATGCCAACTGACAGGGCCGGGAACAGCCTTCGGGCAACACCTGTTATCAGACAGGTTCGGGCAGCCTGGTTAAGGCTACCCACTCGGATCTTACCCAAGTTTTGCAGGTTTGCGGGCTATTGCACTGGAACAGAATTTACCCTTTTCGCACCCAAAAGATATCGGCTACGAGTTCCCTTATAATGATAGAATTTTCTGCAGTAAGCAATTCAAATCAAGTTAAGAGTTCATTTGCAATTAACCTTGCGAGTAAATAATCTTTTTTTATATGTAAGCAATTTGATCTAACAGAGGCTTGTTTGTTTAATTAGTCATAATAGTTACAAAAAGGTTATGGACAAGTTCAGCTCTTCCAAGTTCATCCATCATACTACTCATGTACAACGATACCCCACTATATACAAGTCAGGCAACTTTCGCTCTGCAGAATTCACAGTTGGATGTTTCCATGAATGACCAAGTGCCAAGATCTTCGAAGATTGTGCTAACCATTCACGTCGGTAAATACCATCATGCTTTGCCCTGATCATGATATAGGACCCTGCAAAGCAACACATTCTGGACAAGTAAGGTTGTGTATTCCAGATCAAGATATCCAACAGTGTGAGAATGAAATGGAAGAGATTGCACCGTCAAGAAATTTTCCTTCTTTTCTTACTTTGTTAGACGCAATAAAACAGAAAGCGGAGAAGCAAACCTCATGATCACAGCTAAACAAAAAAACAATTTGGGAGTCTTTATGTCCAAATATACCAGAGATCATTAATAGTAGCTCTTTTTTTGTTTTGTTTTTTCATAACCAATAAATCCCCGAGAGCCAGTGGCGCACGGTTCAAAACTCAGCGGATAATGGGCCCGCCCCTCTACCTTCCTCGGCTTTTGTCTCCAGCAGGGTTCGGACCCGTGACATGCGCCTAATACACATCACAAGTTGCGCTCTTACCATTAGACCAAAGCCTGTGGGCAAGATCATCAATTAGCAGCTCTATGCTAATAACTTCACAAAATAAGTTAGCTACTTAAAACGAAAAAAGAATCACATCATACCCTTTTAGCAGCAACCCATTCTCCATCTAGCCAGTTTTGATGAGGCCTCAAATCAGAATGCTGAAATTCCAAGATCTCATTTGCCGTTGGAAAGTAGACCGTATAATTAGAACCTTTGAGAACTTTGCACACTTGACCAGCCCACCACCCACCATTATACCAAGCGTCAACTTCATCAAGTGGCCTGAATTGGTCAGGTTGTTGGATTAGTGGGGGATAAGGCCTTATAGAAAGAGCATTTGCTTCTTCAGTCAGGAGGTCAGTTTCATCATCAGTTTCTAGAGTCTGGTATTGTAGCAGATACTTCTCATTTCCTAGAGGTCTCACAATCTTTGCAGGGTACCATGAACCCTGGTAACCTTCTTCATCACTCCTCACCTCCACCTTTGCTCCAACGCAAAAATTGGTACGCTTGGCTACTCCACCTCTCTGTCCCTTTAGTTTGGGCTTCACTTCGATTTGAGGTTTTTTCTGTATGTCACGTGAATCATATAGGAATGAGGAAGCAAATAATGGTGGATGAAGCTTTTGAAGAACAAACGAAATAGCAATTATCAAAAAAATAAGGTTGTCCTACCATGAAGGCAATGACCCATTTTCCATCAATCCAGTCTTGATGGGGTCTCAAAGTGAAATGGTCAAACTCCAGCTCCTCATTTGTGGTCCAAAAATAAACCATGTACTTTAAGCCGTCAAGGATTTTGCATATAAGACCAACCCACCATCCCTCATTATACCATGCATCAACTTCTTCAAGCATTTTAAATCTGTCAATTCTTTGAATTAAAGGGGGGCAGGGCCTAATGTCAGAAGCATCTGCTTTTTCTCTAAGGGGCTCAGATTCGTCTTCAGTTCTTAGTGTCAAGTATTCCACCAAAAACTTATGCTGACCAATGGAATCAACAATAACTGCAGTGTACCAGGAACCCTGGTATCCTTCTTCATCACTTCTCACTTCTACCCTCATACCTTTGCTGAATTTCGGCTCCGAAGTCGTTCCACTACACTTTATCCTGATTTTCAGCTCCTTTGACTTCAATGTCATGTCAGATGAACTTGTTGGCATATCAAACTTTAAGAAATTGAGCCAAGGAGAATGAAAAAAGGAAAAGAAGATTATTATGTATCCTCGAGGGAAAAACCAAGAAGAACGAGGAAGAGAGAAGAGGAACATACCTCTCTGCCAGTAACCCATTTCCCTTTGACCCAATCTTGATGAGGCCTCAGCATAGAATGCTCAAACACCAATTCTTCCTCTGTGGTCAACAAACACACTACATAATTAAAACCACCAAGAACGTCTATTATATGAGCTTCCCACCATCCATCATTGATCCAAGCATCTACCCTATCAAGATGTTCAAAAGGATGAAACGATCGGATTTCAGGTGGACATGGTCTGATGCAAGAAGCATCAGCCTCTTCTTTGAGAAATTGAGACTCATTAACTGCTTTCAGTTTCTGGTATTCAACCAAAAACTTGTCATAGCCAACAGCTTCGACAATAACTGCAGTATGCCATGAACCATAGCAACCTTCTTTATCACGTTTCACCTCCACAGACATCCCTTCGCTGAATGTTTCCTTCCAACATCTGCTACACTTTATCCTCAGTTTGATCCTTCTTGACTTTAGCTCTACCTCTGGTATATTCTTCTGCATTGCAACAATATTTTGTTTTTGATAAGTTTCTGCCTCGCAATAATTTTAACTAGGTAGTATACATGAAAGAGATAAACTTTAGACTACAATACATCAAAAGAATTTTAACAAGGTATTATACAGGAAATGTAAGCTCCACCGAGTGAATATTCAGCTAACTGCCCTACTAAATATCTCTTACAATTTCCTGTATTATTATGAGCACATGCCAAATAAGCGTAATAGAAGGAAGCATTCTCAACTACATTTTTCGTTTTGTTTATTTCTTGACAAAGAGGAAGATTTGATTCATCTCATATATATTTCACCGTAGCATCTTCCTCGGAATAAAAAATTGTCAAGGAATGAAAGAGAAAAAACTGTCATGCCTTTTAGTTTACTACAGCCTTTGGATTTGCATTATTTGTGCATGAGCGCCAAAATGATTTTTTTTCCTCTTGCTTTTCTGTCAAACCATCAGATCAATCAAGAGATTGTCACCTAACTATCAAGTAAAATTAGGATCAAAGTGCAAGGCTTTCAGTCCAAATCCAATTGAAAAAAAGAAAGACTAACAGGATTCTCGGCTACACATCCCTTCATATGCTAGTACTTTCTTTTTTTGATAAGGTAATGTCTCCCTTCATATGCTAGTACTAATACTGAAAAAGATTAACAGAAAATAAAAAATTTCAGCAACCTCCACTCCCTCGAGTACCAACAGCATAATCCTTGGGAAAATCAAGAATCAAGGAACTTTAGGGCTTGTTGGAGCTTCTGAGTGTAACGAATCGAAGCTGAAGACGGATCAAGGTAGCTTGCCTGCAAAGCCGATAGGCAAACGGCTGAAGGATGGAACGTGCAAAGTAGATCGTGCACCTGTCGTGTGACCCGTTGGTCCTAAGCAATGTCTTGCGCGAAGCGACCCACTTAGAAAAAGCTCCCCTTTGTGTTAGGCGAGCACTAAAATGCAACTTCGATCAACAATAATAACAACCAAGAAGAGATGCAAAGTGTAAACCAATAAAGATCCCATTTTATTAAAAACACATATTTGGGAGAGAAAGCTGATACGATTTAAATTGTGAAACTATAACATTGAAGATGAGCTATGCTTGTGACGGTTGTACCTGGTGTAGTTGGATGGATTAGTACAGCCGTTGGAGAGTTGGTTTACAGAGGGACAACACAAGTTCCATTATTTACATTCAGACCCTTAAGTTTAGTTTTCTTAGTTACACATTTACCCCATGTCCATTAGTTAGGCTATCTTCCTTTACATTCTGTTGTTGTAACTCTTTTGAAGCTTTGTCAATGAAAATGATATTTTAGCTCTTTTAGTACAGCTTTAGCTTATCATAGTTTTTAGCTAGATTTCTTCCCAAATTCAAACTTGCATCAAAAGCAGGGTATGGAATAAAACAGGTAAGCAGTCAACTATATCCCCATTTAATCTCAATATATATAAATTCCTAAAACCAACATGCAATAAGGTCTACAGTACTCTCTTCAAATGTCTGTTTGGCCATGATATTTGATCAGATTTTGAATATGTATCTTCAAAATATTTTCAAGTTCCAAAAATCACAACTTCAAAAACTCAACTTTTCAAGTTTCAAGTCTATAGCCAAACGGGAGCAATTCAAAGTCAATTTGACTAATTTGGGAGCAAAAGTGGACTAAAGCAATGTATATTTTAAACTAAAATTAAGCTAAAAGAGTACCTGAAGAGGAGGAACCCAAGAACCATGATCCCAATGTCTATAAACCCTTGAACACCATTGTTCCACTTTAACAATTTCATCTCCCTCATCAAGAAGTGAAACCAAATACATAGAATTCTCCAAGATATCATTCACTTTCCCTTTTCTCCACCCCTTTTCTTGATAAAGAACTTCCACATTATCACCAACTTTGAAGTACTTGTGTAGCTCTTGTGGAGGTGTAGGACGCACATCACCGACATTAACATACTCCCTCCTGTCGGAAAGGGTGCTGAATTCAACGTAAATTTGACCATTTTTGGTTGGGGTTGATCTGAGTATGGTGGCTGGGAACCAGATGGTATAAGGGTGTGTTTTTAGGACTTCTACAGCGTCTCCTTTGTTGAAGCATTGCATGTCCAAAAACCCTAAGAGAGAGACGGAGAGAAGGGGTTACTTACTGTGAGAGTGGAAACGGTGAAGAACTAGGAGGTGTGAGAAAGCTGTGTGTTGGTGGTTTATGGTATGTACACATTTCTGGAGAATGTGGAGGCCACAAACCCCTGACCCAAACAGATTTTGTGGATTTTTCTTATTTTTGGATTGTGTATGTATAATGAAATGTTTGCATAGTAGTCCCTCCATTCATTTTTATTTATTTATTATATTAAAAATAAATTTTTATTTATATACATTTTTTAATATATCAAGAAACTCCGGATTTTTCAAAAATATTTTTAGAAACCATTTTCCTTGAGAAAGAGCGCTTATAAGATCGTACATGATACAAGAAAAGTGTATATATAAAAAAAAATATAGGGCAATGACCCAAATTTAAGTTTGTGTAATATCATTTTTAAGACGTTGGCGTTTAAAATCAACCCAATGTGAAAAATGCCCAAAAAGGGGAGGTGGGCGGAGTACAATGATTCCTTTCATTTTTATTTATTTATTATATTAAAAATAAATTTTTATTTATATATTTTAATATATCAAGAAACTACGAAAGAGTGACATTCGACAAGTTTGTGTAATATCATTTTTAAGGGCATCAAGTTGTTAAGACATTACACTATGAAATCGAGTTGTTGGACGACGGGATGGTGGAGATGAGGGTGAGGAGAGACATGTCTATTTCTGATGACCAGTTTGGATTCATGCCGAGACAGTCAATTACAGAAGCCAATCATCTTGTAAGGAGACTGGTGGAGCTGTATACGAAAGGAAGAAGGACTTATACATGGTGTTCACCGACTTAGAAAAGGAATACGACAAAGTCCCAAGAGAGATTTTTATGGAGATGCTCGGAGGCAGAAGTGTTTATGTGGTGTACACTAGGGTGATCAAGGACATGTATGGTGGAATCAAGACCCAAGTAAGGACAATGGGAGGAGACTCAGAGAAGTTCTCGGTTGTGATGGGGTTGCACTAGGGATTAGCTCTTAGCCCATTTTTATTTGGTGTATGATGGATGGATTGACGCGGCAAATTCGAGGTGAGATGCCATGGTGTATATTATTCGCGGATAACATAGTTTTGATTGGCGTGACCTGAGTGAAGTTAATGGTAAGTTGGAGATTTGGAGACAAACCCTGGAGTGTAAAGGGTTCAGGTTGAGCAAGACAAAGACAGTGTACTTGGAATGCAGGTTCAGCGACGTAACGCATGAGGCTGACGTGGAAGTGAGGCTTGGTACCTAAGCCATTCAAAAGAGAGAGAGTTTCAAGTATCTTGGGTGGATTAAATAGAGGGCTACATCCAGAGTCTTTTGTGATAAAAATGTGCCACAAAAAATTAAAGGCAAGTTTTATAGAGTGGTGGTTAGACTGACTATGTTATATGGGGTGGAGTGTTGGCTAATCAAGAACTCTCACGTTTAGAAGATGAAGGTTACGAAAATGAGGATGTTGCGATGGATGTGTTACATCTTGGAAAACTTCGCGTCGTTTGCATTATAAGTAAACTAACGTAAGCCCAAAGTGGACATGAAGCCTTACAAAGTTAAGGAAGATATCTAACAATTTTAAGTATGTACCTTAAGGTTTCGGAGTTAAATGAATCAGCGGCAGAAAGTTCGTTGGAGGTTAGAATTAGTGTCATGTTTTTAGAAGATTTTGCATCATTTGTGCTATAAATTGTTTAGCATTAGCTTGAGAGGGAGTTACAGGGATTCTTAGATGGTTTATGAGAGGCTACATAAGTGTTAAGGAGGTACCATAAGGATTGAAGGTCAAAAAAATCGAAAAGAATTCATTTTCGCGGAAAGTGGGGATTTTGTGCAGTTTGCGGCCGCATACTGAGTTTGTTGTGCAGCATATTGGCCGGAAACTCCCATTTTTAAGGGACCTTATTGCCCAACACCACCCTATGTTCTTTGTGGGAGTATGCGGCCTCAAGTCCAACTTGCTGGGCCGCATCTCCACCGCAACATGAAGCAGTGGGGCGGTTTTAAACCCTTTTTAAGCTCCAAAAGGTCCCATTTTTCATATGCACTTTTCACACTTCTCTCTCCACATTATAAGAGTGTTCTTGAAGGTTCTCCGCCATTCCAAAACATTCCATACCATTACAAGAGAAGATCAAACCCCAAAACCCCAAGCTAATTTATGGAACATGATTGTTCTTGCCTCTACCTAATGTTGTGATGAATTTGGTCTTGGAAGAAGTTGAGAGAGGTGAAGTTCTTCTAGCATAAGGTATGTTCTTCATCTTATTTCTTATGATTGAGGTGACTTGAAGGTTTAGCAAGTCTTAAAAAAGAAGAGAATCATAGTGGAGAAGTCACAAGGTATTAAGTTGAAGTTGATGGCTATGGGTTGATTTTTGGAAGGGGATGTTGGATTGATTCAAGTTTAATTTGAATATAATTTCTTTACTATGGTATTTTTGGTGTTGTTATTGTTGTTTGGGAGTTGTTTTGGATTTTGGTGGAAGTAGATAAAATTGGGGAAATGCTGCCCAATTTTCGCTAGCTCACTAATTACTCTAGTTTGACCTCATGAGAGTTTTCAAGGCTTAACTCTAGTATGAATCATCTTGAATGTAGATTTACAAGCTTGGGAGTATAAGCGTTAAGTAGTTAAGGAGATGACAAGGTATGTAAGGCTGCCCCTCTTTTTCTTATGGCATGATCTCATTGATACAACCCATTCGAATGATATCCATATTGACTCCATCCCTAGAAATGCTAGAAGCATATATTCTTGATTCCCTTATGATATTATTGATCCTTGTCTCATGATTATTGATTATTGATCTTGTTTATCGATATTGATCTCATCTTACGATTGTTGTTCCTTCAAGGTGAGACATGTTCATGATGATAGCTCCATATTGACAATCGGAGGTTTACCGACCTTACGTCACTCCGATACAGTTATAGCTTTTATTTGGGATCTCATGCATGCTTTATATATGTATGTATGTATTTTCTCACATCGAGCCACGCTATAGTCGGCCGGGCAGCCATGTAGATGTGCACACCACTGTAGTGGACAGGTTATGATGCTACCCCGGACACAGGATAATGATGATATTATGATAACACCGAGCCTATATGTCCGTGTACGGTAATGTATATATATGTATGAAAATATATATATATTTTTTTAAAAAAAAAGTCAAGCATGCATGACATCTGCCTTAAGAGGCATTCAAAGGTACAAGTTGATCTCCTTTATCTTATGTTATCTTTATACTTTCATTATGTTGTTACTCATGTCTTACATACTCGGTACATTATTCGTACTGACGTCCTTTTGTTTGTGGGAATTGCGTTCATGCTCGCGGTAAGACGGGGAGACGGAACGGACCCCGTGGCGCCATCGGCGATTGCACGGAGCGCTCCTTTGTTCGGAGGCTGCGGTTCGGTAGTACTATTCTTTTGCGTATATATATGGGCATGGTGGGGTCTTGTCCCATCCTTATGATGTTATGCATTCCATGTAGAGGCTCTAGATAGATGTGTACAATTAGGTGTTCTATGACCTTTTCAGTTTTGTTATATCATTTTAGTAACCTTGTCGGCTTGTATATGGGCATAGTTTGATGGCGAATACATATATGTGTGCACATATCTCTTGGACTCATATCCCTTACAAATTATGATATCTATGAGTTAGCTTTGTGGCCCACTTAGATATGATTATGAGATGTATGTCATGAGGCGCTCGGTAGGTTAGCTTTGGGTGCCCGTCATGGCTCTCCGGTTGGGTCGTGACAGGATGTGTGGACATACTAGGAGAAATAAGATTTGAAATGAAGATATTCCGGACAAGATGGGAGTGACCTTGGTGGAGGACAAGACGTGGGAAGCGAGATTGAGATGGTTCAGACATGTGAAGAGAAGATGCATGAATGCACCGGTGCGAAGCTGTGAAACGTTGGCTATGGACGGTTTCAGGAGAGGTAGAGGTAGGTGGAAGAAGTAATGGGAAGAGGTGATTAGACAGGACATGATGCAATTTAAGCTTATCAAGGACATGATCTTAAATAGGAGGTTATGCAGGTCACATATTAGGGTAGAAGGTTAGTAGGTAGTTGAGCGTTGTCCTGCGTATCCTTCCATACTAGTAGTCGTAGTATTATCCTTGTACTTCCTTGTCCTTCGATTTATGTTATTATATGTTGTCTCATGTTCTTCGATTATCGTATTATTTGTGCTTGTTATTGTTTCTTTTTCAGACTGCTTGTCATGTTTTATGTTGTATTTTGTCATGGCCTCTTCATTTTCATTATTTTTTTTGGACTGCTATGAATTGCTTTTCCTTGTGCCGAGGGTCTACCCGAAATAATCTTTCTACTTCCCAAGATAGGGGTAAGATCTGCGTACACTTTACTCTCTCTAGACTCCACTTGTGAGATTTCACTGCGTATATTGTTGTTGTTATTAATATATCAAGAGAATAATACTTTTTTTTTTCTCTTTCTGATTTTTCCTTAACATTAATTATTCATTCCCCAAATCATTTCTCAAAACTTTTTAAAATGCTAAATATCATGAATATGATGACAAAACATGCACTTCATTTATTATTTCTTACGTTGTGAACAAGTAAAAATGAACAAAGTGTATATGCTATGAGACTACAAATAGCTAAAAACTCAAATAAGTAGGTTGAATCCATAACTTGTGTGGCCAAACTTTGTAAAAAAAGTTGAGCACATGAACAAAATGTTTGACTAAATTTTTTTAAAATATTATAAGTAATTTTGAATTGTACCAAAATTAATTTTTCTTCTGCTAGAAATAGAAATATGTACATTTCTTTCGGAAGTAGAAATAGAAAATTAATTTCTCAAAATAAAATAAAATTATCAAAATTTTATGTTTATCAAGATGTTACTCCTTAATTTGACTCATCTATCTCCCGCTGTGTCTTCTTACTTCATCTCTCATTTGTTTTAATTAAATAAAATTCAAAAAACAATTAAAGTCTACGACAACAACAACATACCCATAATAAATAAATGGTCAACACAGACTGTCCCCTAAAAAGACAAAAATGGCTCTCAAATAATTTGAGCAAACATAAATTGTCACTCCCGTTAAAGATAAGTTACTTCAAAGTAAAAGATTTTAAAAGTTCCCAATTGAGGATCAAATGTTCGAATTGTGTCAAGATTTGGTCAGGAATGTTGTTGATCCGTGAAAAAAAAAAAAAGGATTGTGATTGTTCCTCTAAGATGGGTGATTGATTTAATAAATGTAGTATTTAGTTTTCTTATTTACATGCTTTTTCTGCCAAATTGGAGGACTCATGCACTTCTGATGGCAGAATCTTGATACCTACTTTTATTGATAAATGAAATGGTTGAATAATAGTAATTTAACAATTCTCTTAAAAAATAGGTGATAAAATATGAGCAGCTATTTAGGCGAATTTAATATCAAAATTTAATGAATTCAATCTTGATAACTTTTAGCACTGAACTTATTTATTTATTTTTTTAATTATATTTTTCACATATATACTAAACTCTATATTAAAAATATTGAGTTGGACTTATACCCACTGCACAAAGATTGTATCCATCCGTTGAGCACGGATCATAAGTTCTACCTTTTTTTCATTTTGAATTAAGCACATAATTTCTTAAATTCAAAATAATGTGCGACGATGAAATCTCTGTTTAACAGTTCTAATTTGACTTCTACATCACTTAAATGATTATAAACAATGTTCTATTCTCTTATTTGCATCTTCTGCGAAAAATAGATTACAAGAAAATTCTTTTTCATGTTGCCTCAAACAAAAATCAGAGACTAATAAAAGTAATGGTCAGCGTATTACTTATTTGACCAATTCCATTTAAGCAAATTGGATAACTTCAACATGATCCAAGATTATGAGACCCACAAACAAAGCCAGGTGTACATCAGAAAACTGTTAAATCTTTTTTTTTTTTTTTTCAACCATGCGGTATCATAAGCTTATGGTAACTAATCCAAATTCGAAAAGAAACAACTCCATTACGCACTAATACAAATGTCTGGTGAAACATTGAGGAAACATGGGTATGCTTATTTAAGCACTACTACACTGTTTCCTTTATTCACACCATAATGGTGTGTTAAATATAACACTAGTAGTTCACTTATACAATCACACCAAGTATCTACTAAATGGTGGAGCCAGCAGATCCTTCAAATTTACAATTCTTTACACTTCAATAAAGTTTATTAGAATACAACAATTACTGTTCATTTACAGGATTCTCAAGGCAAACAGTGCCCTGAATAATGCACTTTCTGGTTCTCCCCCAAACCAAATATCAAATTGCAGTTGTCATTTCTCAATTTCCCAGTCAAAAATCTCACCGAGATTGATCCATTCAACTGTTTAATCGCATCTTAGCTTCCTACAACTGAATACAAAATTTCATCAGCAACTTAACGAGAAATACTTGATTGCCAAAAAAAAAAAAAAAAAAAAGTTAACCAAACTAATGGGGGAAGATACAGTAACAGAACCAGCAGAAAATGCAATAGTATATATTTAGTTCTAGGAAGCAAACTTCAAAATGCTCCATCAGAACTCCAAAATTCCAGTAGTGGAATGCCAAAATTGCATATAATTATAACAGGTTAAGCGGGCCACATATCAGCTATGGGATTTCTGTTGAATCAGATCTTTTGGAAAGCTTTTGGACCTAGCGAAAAGGGCTCTAAGCCTTCACACGGAAGCAAGTGCGAGAGAAGCAGAGCACGAAGCTACCGCTTCCCCTGACCGACTAAAATACAACAGTTGCAATCCATCATAACACCGCAACTTTTGAGATTGAAATAGTTTACATTCAAAACCTAACTAGCTATGCAAGAATGGCTGCCATGAGCTATAACTGCAAACTATTCTTAAATTTATTGATATCAAGTCTCATACATATTTCATCTCATTTCTATGTCCTCCATAAGATGTGCTCCTAGTTGTCAATGAATAGATAAATAAATAAAAGCAGAGTCTAATGCTCACAGGCTTCACAAAACCCTAGATAAAGAGCAAATAACCTCCATCAAAATCTAGATCCCTAGGTAGATCCCTAACAGATAGGCTTAAAATAGCAAAATATTTACATATTTACTAAAATTTTCTACAAAAATAACAGCATTCTGCATGATCTTTTTATCTCCTAACCATTGCATAGGCGCAGCAGATGCTGAAAGGCATACCTTACTATGGCATCCAGTAAAGGATTCTCAAGGAGAATTCTTTAAATATTCTGAAGCAATTGTAACTAGATGTTAGCGGTGAGAGGCTCAAGAATCAGATCACTCTCTCTCTGAGTCTCTGCCTTCTTTTTAAGCGAGAAAGGATGCAGAAGACATCGTGCAAAACGGCTCAAGGGATCCTGTAAACCTTCCATCTCATAGTGCCCAAACCGCCAATCTCTTTTTATATAAGGTCGCCATATGGGCTCATCAAGGCCTCCTGAGAAAGGAACAGATAATCAGCAACAATTGGCTATTTATAATACCGCTAAAAATGGGAGGGCATAATCATGTTACATTCCTTATCATTGAGGTCAGAAACAAAGAATTTGATCCCTCATGCAGGTGCCATGCTTGTGGTAGTCTGCTAAGGTATTAAGGCAATCAAAGTGCCATTTCCCTAAGCTAACCTCATTCACCAACCACAGCAAAAAGGCTAGATAAAGGTCATTTACCATTTGTTTGTAGAATGCTCTCCAGCAAGAGTACATCACATGAGAGTTATTTATAGCTAGATCAACAGACAAATGGATAACTAAAGAGCAGTGGCACCAAATTAGCATCTGGAACAATCATGGCGTAACTTCTTTTAGATTTCAAATTGCAATATTTTTACTCTAGATCTATATTTGGCCCAAGAATCGCTTTAATCCATCTATTCAAGGGGATATGGATCAAAGTTTTGATTAAAATCTTGAATTGTCTGAAACCTGTATCAGGACAAAAGTAGGCATGACAATCCTGTATTACCTGCATACATTAAGCCATATTTATTCATTTTTCGATAGAATGGTCTCTTTTTGCCCTCTTTAGCAGCGGTTTGGAGCTCACGCCACACCTGCTCCCTGTCTTCCCCCGTTATTTTTCCAGATTCTACAACCTAAAAATCAAGATGTCAGCAAGATTATCAAGAAGAATAAGAAGAGGATATATCAGAAAGGACACCTTTGAAAACAAACTGTATGAAGGACGTGGAATGCGAGCAAGATTATTGGCACGATCAACAGCTACAAGTCCAAACTTGGGACCATACCCATCTGCCCATTCCCAGTTATCAGAAATCGTCCAAAACAAGTAACCAAGTACACGAACACCCTGGATATAATAAAAAATACAACTCCACGTTATCAATCAAATAAAGCTTGTGAAATCTTGGGATATTATTAAAAGATAAAGTCCCAAGAGTTAAAACCTCTATCATGGCTGCATAAGTTGCAAGTAGATGTTCCAACAAGTATGGTTGTCTAATCAAGTCTGTTCCATCAGAAACACCATTTTCAGTGATTATAAAGGGAAGATCAAGATGTTTGTATCTTTCATTAAATTGGAGCAACACACGGAACAAGCCATCTGGATAGACACCACGCCCAGATTCGCTGTACTCATCTGTCTCCACTAGTTTCAATCCTGCACCACAAATGACTTCCTGCTCAAGTCAAAGAAGTGCAAAGTTTAATGTCAAAAGACAAGTAAATATAAAAGCAGAAAAAAGAATGTTTCTATTTGAACTTCGTCCAGACACTCCAATACCTGTCCATAGTAATTGATTCCAATGTAATCCATCTTGTCGGAAATACTATCCAGAAAAGGAAAAAGGGTCATAGAGTTGGCGACTGAAACAGCAGCGATGTCAAACAGTCCATATGGACGCATAAATGAGACATGGTGAGCTACTCCAACAATGGCACTCGCTGGTTTGCTGAGTAACACAAGTCCAGAACAATCAAAATAAATCAAGACTGAAAGAAGAACAAAAGAAAATCAAAATATAATGAAAAATATTAGTAAATTAAAGTGTTTCAAATGATGACATGCACAAGGATGCGGCTAACATAAGTTCAACTATGATGAAATAGGACTCAGTTTCCTAACGAAGTACCAAGGAGTAAATAAAGAAGCGATACCTCAGCTTTTTAGAAAGCATGTCGTTGCAACTCTAGGTATTCAAAAGAAATTCAAGTTTCCCAGTGGTATTCTTTTGGAAGGTATGGACCGGCATGGTTTGCAAAAAGCTATTATTTGAAGTAGGACAATATTGCTTTCAAGACAGAATATGCAACCTTGCCTATCCACTTGCTAAAACGCTTAGGATCATATCTGCCTGGAAATACCAGAAAAAACCTTCACATATTTGTCAACAAAATGTCACTTCCCTTCAAATTGTGGACATAATAGCAGACTTCTCTGTCATGAAAATACATCACCTAAAGGCATCCCTAGAATTTGAACTGATGTTGCACCAACACTTGAGTAGTTCACTACTTCAGTTCTCACACGAGACTCCTGCCAACCCCTCTTATAGATCATATTCACTTTTAGGCACAGTTCTCGAAGGCTCAGCACATATTTACTTTTTTTCTTTTCATTTCGGTTGCAGTGAATAAATGCTTGTAGAACAGTCACTGCACTAAACGGAAGAACTATTTGCTAAACTGTACTTTTCATTAAGTATCTATAGTTGCTCGAAGAGTCACGCACATCCTGTTAGGTTTTTACTTTTCTCTTTTATTAGAAACGTGGTGTCCGGGCCAGTTTGCGCGCACCTCAACTGATGCCATGGGGGACCTGCTACCTTCCACCAGCACAGGTTCTAGGTAACTCTCTCCACCAAGGCTTGGACAAGGAAGGAAATCACCTAGTTCCGCTGGGACTTGAACCTGAGACCTCATAGTTCTCAACCCACTTCATTGATCACTAAGCCACACCCTTGGGTGCTAGATTTTTACTTTTTATTGATAAGCTTTCCGCTGGGCCTATTTCTTTTGATGAAGTTACTGACCACAGTAATACAGTTAGGCGTTGCAGTATTCATATAGGTAAATATGTTTTCTGTCCTAAACTGCCATTTGGACAGTGTAGCCATGTCGGTGTTTTACACCAGATGGCCTGAATATTCATAATGGCAAATACTTGCTCGCATATCCTTCACCACAACATTATGGACTCCACCTCCATACTCGCCCCCATATCATATTGATTTAGCTTTGTCCTAGGCACACTACCTGCTAGGCATGAGGGATAGCTTATAGCTGGGATATGGAGCTCTTTAATATAGTATTGTAGTACACGTCTCAATGGCCTCTTTCCAATCTTACAAACTTCACTTTTTTGGATCAGTCCGATTTCACAATAATTCCTCTCCGGAAGAAAAAATAATAATAGTAGCAACAAACTAGAAAGCAGTAGGAAGAAGATTAATCAAATAACAAACTTGAATTCTCCAAAATGCCTTTAAACATGATGGAGAAATGAAAATCTCGTTGTACCATGGAATGAAAATAGAAAAAACAAGGAGTAGCTGGAAACCTCTTTTCATGAATATAATCATACGCCTTTGAATGCGCAATTGCTATCCAGTTCATGGTCTGATTGAAGACACCTGTAGGTAAAGCAGAAGTAGCAACCTCCAGCATATCAGGATTACCACCAGGCCAGGCACCAGCACAGTAAGTGAGCATACAAAAGACATGAGGCTCGTTAAAAGTGATCCAATAGTCCACTATATCTGCAACGGAGTCAACAATGAGCCTGTAACATCGAATCACATATCCATTAGTTCACGGGAGAGTA
Source organism: Lycium ferocissimum (assembly GCF_029784015.1). Classification (NCBI taxonomy): domain Eukaryota; kingdom Viridiplantae; phylum Streptophyta; class Magnoliopsida; order Solanales; family Solanaceae; genus Lycium; species Lycium ferocissimum. Next base: position 62,059,630 of record NC_081351.1, read on the forward strand.
GCACTTGCAAGCACATTACAGTGATTAAACATGAACTGCATAAAATTGTGCTGGTTGACGAAGTGCTTTACATGTAGTGTTCAAAATTGCTACCAAAAGATACATATATTGAGATAGTTGATTGGCAGACTAAGGAAATAGGTGTAAAGGACGAGTATCGACTATCTATAATTGAAGTTACGCTGCTGGGATAATTTTCTGATACATATGAGCTCGACCCTGGAGATCTAAAATTTCCTGTAGCCAAACCTGGTAAATTCCATGAAGTAGTCAACTGTCTTTTCCAGTTTCCAACCCCCATACTCTCCTGCCCACGGTGGTAGAGAGTGATGAAACAATGTCAGCATGACCTTCATCCCATAGGAGTGGACCCTATTAATGATCCATTTATATCGCTCCAATGCTGCAAAATTGACCTATAGAATACATCAAATAACTTAATACAGTAGGAGAATTTGAAACTATTCACCATGTTACTTTTGCGAGAATTGAAACACGGAAGAGAAGATTGAGAGAAAAATTGTTCGTTATTCTTTCAAGCCATTGCAGTTTAAATAGTGTATCTACCTGTTCCTTCTTTATTTATTGTTGTTATAGTGAAATCTACATGTTCTACGAAAGGAAAATTACATAATTGCAAGAAGTATCTCAAGTCACTGCTCCTAGGCTATATTTACAAGATCCTAGTAATATTCATAAGATTCTAACGCTCCCCCTCAAGCTGGATGCAAATCAAGTCAATTGACCCTACGCTATATTGGCAAGATCCCAGTAGTACCAAGTTTGCTACATATATAATTTGTTATAGGACCGACAAGGGACTTGGATCAATTGACTTCACGAACTTGTGACAATGTCTCCAGAGAGTATCTTTTCTCTAACGAAATGACAATTTCTATGTGATTGGTCCTCTCATGAAACAGTGGATCTGATACAATATGAAGTACAACCTGATTATCACACACAAGTCCCATTTGACCAATCTCTCCAAATTCTAATTCTTTCCTTTGTTGTTTGATCCATATGAGTTCACATGTACCCAATGTCATAGCCTGGCATTATGATTCCGCGCTCGATCTTAAAACTATATTTGTTACTTACTTTTTCAAAACACCAAATTTTCTCCAATTAGAACACAATATCCAGAGGTAGATCATCTGTCAGAGGGTGACCCTGCCCAATTTGCATATGTTTATCCAACAATAACCGTTTCTCTAGGGTAGAATTTAGGTATCAAATGGTGTGAGTAACTACATTCCAATGACTATCACAAAGGAGAATCTAGGAACACTTACCAACCTCATGTATCTTTCGGGATCTCAAAGAGGCTTCCCTGACTAACATTTTAAAAATATTTATGAGCAATAAATTAAGGTTCTATTTTAACATGGACCTAGTAAAAGCTTAACCTTGGAATCTATTGGAGAATCAATAGGTCTATTATTGTTGTTTCCTCAAGAATATCAAGAGCATAAGTCCTTTGTGAAATGAAAATTCCTCTTGATTTAGCAACCTCAACACCGAAGAAGTACCTCAATCAACCAAGATCCTTGGTCTAAAAGTGTTGAAAAAGGTCATGCTTCAGTTTGGTAGTTCCCTCTTCATCATTGTATGTGATGAATATATCATCAACATACACAAGCAAATACATGCACAAATCTGGAGGGGAATGATATTAGATCACAAACTGATCCGCTTCATTGCAAGTCATGCCAAATTCTTGAATAACTGTGTTGAATTTTTCCAAACCATGCTCGGGGAGAATGCTTTGGACCATGAAGTGATCGTCATAGCCTGCAGACTGTGTTACTAGACTCCCTTTGAACAACAAAACCCAGTGGTTGCTCCATATAAATTTTAAGGTCTAGATCCCCATGAAGAAAGATATTTTTAATGTCCAGCCGGTGAAGTGACCAATGACGAACTGCAACCATATATAGAAAAAGACGGACTGAAGCAATCCACGGGAGAGAAAGTATTGTCATAGTCAAGTCTAAAAATATGTGTATAACCCTTGGCACCCAATCATGCCTTTAGCCGATCAATCGGTTCATCAGGGCCAACATCCGCTGTGTATATCATCGACAACCGATAATAGATTTATCCAGAGATAGAGGAACAAGATCAAAAGTATCACTAAGAGTATAAAGAACACATCTCCTCAATCATAACTTGTCGACAGCCTAGATGAGAAAGATTTTCACTTCTAATCTTAGGAAAAGAAACAAGTGGCAGTGATGATACAAAGGCATAACGAGCTAGTCAGAAACGATGATAACTTAGAGAGGCATAGTTAGGATTAGGGTTACGAGTAGAACGATACCTTTCCGAGTCGCAATAGGACATTGTGGAGACAAGTTAAAAACAGGCAAGTAATCAGGTGTCAGGAATGAATCATCTGGACCGGATGAAGGGCGCAGACTAAGTTGTTTGGACTCGGGTGTGGATATCCGATACTGATGCAGACCCGAGGGTCGAATTCGGGAAAACCTAAATTTTATGATTCGGGGGTACGAATCCAGGTATATTTGACTAAAAAGGTTCAAAATTATAAAAATAGAACTATAAAGATATTCTAAATTTTGAGAGATATTCTGTGGAGAACTTACATGTATGTCACAGAATTCAATCTTTCATTCTCCAAGATGTGCGTTAAAAAACATAAATTAATTGTCAAAAGATCACCATGCTAATAATCATGTTGTCAAAGGCGCGCTTAAAGTGCACTTAAGCCCTGAAGCGACGCTCAAAACATGTTGAGCGCTTCGCCTCGCTTTATGTGCGCTTTAGTGTCATCATCAAGGCTCTAAGACATACTTTTCCTTGCCAATGATTCTCTCTTGAAAGGCCGACACTAGATAATTCATATTTCACTTTATCGTAATGTTTTTACAATTCCTTTGTCCATATATTTGTTATTCATGTTCTCTCAAAAAAAAAAAAAAAAAATTGTTATTCATGCACATTATTATTAGTCTTGGACTAAACATATATAGGTTTGTATTTTTTGCACCACTGCGCCTTTTTTCATTAAGCCCACGCTTTATTTGCGCTTTGCGCTTAAAGCCCCTGCTGACCGTAGAGCTTTTTTGCGCTTTTCGCTTTTGATAACACTGCTAATAATTAATTTAGAAATTATCTTTTTTGTCTATGAGAAAGAAAACATTTATAAATAGAAAATGTTGACTAAGAGGAAAAGCAAAAAAAATAATAATTGAAGGTATGTCATTTCCCATGTCTTAAATTTGTTTTATCTTTTATTTTGAGAAATCAAAATCCCAATTTTCCCCCCAAATTTGTCTATGGACCCTGGTCAAAGTATCCGATGTGGATTGACCAAATCCCACGCGAAGCCCCCATCGCACCCACACCCAGGTCGTGTTGACACGATTCGGCAGCAAAAATGAAGAGTCTGCGCAACTTACGGCGCAGATGATGATTATACGTCAAGACTCAAGAGTGGTGGAGTAGTTGAAGGTGGAGCTGGAGGAGATAGAGTTGTGAGGGGAAATGAAGGAGCGAGAATGACAAAATCGCCAAAGGACGGAACTGGTAAACCCTCAGAAATACCTAGGTGTTCAGAAAAAGAGGGTGCAAAGTAGGGTTGACTATATCGTTCTGTACAATAACCAATAAGTTTACCCCAAATACCCTTAATTGTTGTAATATTAGATTTATCAACAAATACTATAAAAATAATTTAAGACAGCTTCATTTCCTAATTTATCACCAAGTATGCCTTGTAAATATTTTAAGCAAGTAAATTCATGCAACTCCTTATGAAATTAATTTAAAAAATAAAAATAAATGGTTAACCAAAATCAGCAAAAACAAAAGTCTTGGCATCAAGGAAATGGAGATGGATCATGATAAAAGGGATAGAAAGCAACAGGTTGCAGTAAACGAACCAAAAATCTAAGGTGGAGATGTCAAATAGGTAAAGAGTGGAGTTGAGTAAAATAATAGGGTAAAGAGAAATATAGGAATATGAAATAATAAGTAAGGGTATAGTAGGAAGGAGAAATGACATAATATCCCACCACACTAATCGTTACATAAAATGGGCCTTTCATCATTACATAGCAACGGATTTAAAAATACAATGTAATAAATTTAAGTAACAATCAAAACAAACATTGTATTTAAAATAATGATACAATGCAATACAATGGGTACCAACCATCCAAACAAGCACGTAAATGGGGAAACATGTGAGGGCTATTCCCAATCTAGGTTTTCTAAAAAGAGAAAAGGTTTTATTGAAATTTGAAAAGATACCACTATATCCACATAAATTTTGGTGTAATTACTTTGGGTAGTCGATATGGTTTCTTTAGGTAGAGACTAATTTGAAACCTGAACAGAAAAGGCGGGTAAGAAATTTGGAACTGAAACGAACTTCACAACTCTTTGACATATAATTACAAATTAGCCTGAAACTAGTGATACTTTGCACAGGTGACGTACTCGAACCCATTTGGGACGTCTTAAATGGGATGATGTTAGTAATACAGAAGTAGGTTTTACAAAGTGGTAGAAATTAAGGTGTCAGCATGATTTGTAAGAATTGTTACATACAGGATAAAATAATAATATTGAAGCAGACAAATGAATTTCATTGTTAATTCTTACAGTTTCTTTCAGTCCACTGAGTGGCTCTTCAGGCATGATCCTGGACCAATCTACTCCCATTCGAAAGACTTGCACGCCGGTATCTCTAGCTAATTTCAATTCAGTGTCAGGATCAGACCAAAACCTTAGCCTTTCCTCCCTAACACAATCCCAAACATTCAACAAGTCAAAGCAAATAAAGTGTAATGGGAGCGTTATATTTAGTATCAGGTTATCTAGAGTTCACAGGTTCAGAGAGCAAAGCTTTACCAGTTTAATTTAGTTAGAATTTAGCATGTTATGCACCATAAGTTCTGAGACTTCAATTAAAATGTTGAATCAGATCCATAAAACTTACGGGTGTGGGACGTTATGCCAGGCAGCAACATTGTGATGAGATTGCTCAGTTGGAGTTGACTCTTCCACTTCTATGTACTTCTCAAATCCTCTTATTTGTGCCTCGATGGCTATCTTAAGGGACTTTTTCCTCTTTATGGTCTTGGTAGCTTCTCCCTGAGGTAATGGAGCTTGCTGAGATCCACCATCACCTGCAGCAGAGCCCATAATAGCATCTGCTGCTTGAGGTTGCTGGTGTTCATCTGATTCTGTATTTTCAGCAAATTGGAGCCAGGCATCATCAAGCCTGTCTTCAACATGTGCAGGTGCTGTAGCCAATCCAAAAAAGAATCCTTGCTCCCCTTCTAGAGAGTATTGCAAACGGGTCAAACCACGTACTCACACATATACAGATATTCGATAACTATGTCAATTTCTTGAGGACAACCATATGCATCTATGCGAAGGCATGAACCACATAAATGCTGAGAGAGTCGTATAAGAAAAGAGAGTTACTTACAACAGTAAACTCTATGATACTCCCTTCCGTTCAAGAAGAGTTTCCACTTATATCAACCATCCAAAAATGGAATAACCTCCATGTCTATTTATGAAAATATTTACGCCACCTAGCCTATACTTTGTGTATAAGCACCCTTTAGCCCATATTTGTGTATAAACACCTTTTAGAAACTACTATACACTTTATACAAGGTTGATACATTATGTATAATGTTTTTTCGCCAGGTATAATGCTGTATAATATTGTATATTGGGCTACGTGGTGTGAATATTTTTAAAAGTTGTATATCCCTTCAATATATATTGGGAACTTTTTCTACTTTAGCCGTTCTAAAAGGCTTAACTCCATTCCATTTATTATCTTCAAGTAACTACTCAAATTTTGAACTTCCACCTAATATTTTGAGATAATGTCAAAAACACACCTTAATTATCACTGTTTCGCAAGTTTCAACTGTCACTATCTATGTATTAAATCACACCTAGACCAACTATCCGTTGTTCCCTTTTCCTACCTGAACTATCACCGTCTATAAAACACACCTAATTGAGTAGATGGTGATAGTTCAGGTAGGAAAAGGGAACAACTGATAATTGGTGCGTGAAATTCGCGAAAGAATGATAGTTCAAGTAGAAAAAGGGAACAACGGATAATTGGTGAGTGACACTAGCGAAAGAATGATAGTTCAGGTGTTTTTGGCCATTAACTCTAATATTTTCTCCAATGAACTAAGCTTTTAACCAAATTCCTTGCATAACAACTTATTGTATCATGCGGTAAACTCCATGTTCAATCAGAGACTTTCATAAAATCCTTCTGTCCCAATTTATGTGGCACTGTTAGAAATTTCAAAATCCTAAATTTTGAAAGTACTATAAATCACAATAATTAACAACTTAATATTTAGAAGGAATATAAAATAATTCCGGTGAAAGAAAAACTTGAAATTCCAACTGTGCACCACATAAATTGGAAGGGAGGGAGTAAAATGAAGCAGATAGAGTCTGAGCATTGTTACCATCGGGATTGAGATTGAAGTCAGCAAGAACATCAGCGGAATCGTTTATAGGAGAGCGGAAAGGCTTGAGGTTCTTTTTGCGGTAGACTGAGAATGAAAATGCATTGGCCGCAACGGTGACCGTAACTAGCACTCCAGCCAGCTTAGTCGCCGCCGTGAACAGAGCAATTACTGACATTCTTTAGTGTGGATAGCGCCCTCCCTCGCCAGCCAGTACTAATTCAGTGCCGTGAACCATTATGCTTCCTTTAAAGTTGGAGTCTATAAGCCACGCTGATTATGAACCGCTCATTTGCGCTTTTGCCTTTATTTGTGAATTTTTGATAACCGTTATGTCCCAGACTTGGACCCGACTAATTTCACGGGATACTTGACAACTTCTACCGGCAACAAGCATCACATAACTCTGTTCATCAAAGCTTAAAATAGAGATAAAAAATCAAACTACTCTATTTTGTAACTATTGGAAATTGAACCTGGAATGTTATGCTGATCAACCCACTTCATTATCACTCGGTCATACCCTTAGGTTTTCTTGTGGCATACGTTTATATATTCACATCATAATATTTCACAAGTTATTTTCTGCATGACTTTTGCTTTAAATAACTTATGCCCGGCTAAGCATAAATTTGATTTTAAAGAGCAAAGATTTAAGACTAGCTCATTTCTCATTTGAAGGGAAACTGTGCAATTTCTTCTTTTTTTTTGCGCGGATTGTCCTTCATTTGGGGTGATTTTTAATTTTTGTTCTTCAAATTGGTGGTCTTTAAGTTTTGCCCCTTAAATTGGTGATCTTTAATTTTTGCCTTCTGCTTTTGCAAATTCTGCCTTAAAGCAGAATTTTATAAATCTGTCCATGCAAATTCTGCGCATGAGCAGAATTCTCCCTTAAGGCAGAATTTGCATAAATAGAGGGTAAAAATTAAAGACCACCAATTTGAGGGACAAAAATTAAAGACCACCCGTAGCTAAGGACAATCCTGCAAATTGCCCCAATTTCTTCGTTACGAATCACTGAGTTATTTGGGCTTACATAGAAACATGCACGCCTAAGAGCACGAATAGCCGATATTACTATCCTATTTATGATTTAACCTATAGTCAATTTCTATTATTTAACCAATACTCATTTTGCAGTAAGTTACTAATATTTGAACAATAATACTCCTAACCTATGTTATTTGAAAGTTGCATTCAATATGCAGCGCGATTCAATATGCAGCGCGTGATCTGCTTCCTTTTTCGTCTCTATCATTAGCAGTATTGACATAACATAATCATTAAAACAAATCGCAGGAAATTCATCAAAAATCTCACTTATTCATCAATAATGTTTCTACGATCTGCATTAGTCAACACACAACGGAAATGTAAGTATTATTTATGCATTTATTATCGATAAAGTACTAGATTCTTAGTTCAATTAGTTAACATCAAATATGTTATCTGAAGTTTAATAATTAAAAATGAAGATGAGTTTTGCATAAATTTTAAAATATCAAACAAAAGAGTAGACGACTTTTCAGATTTTGAAGTTAACTTCAGAATTGTAATGCCATATTTTGTAGAATTTTCAATTTGATTATCTCTGAATTTTGTACGATCTGTTATTTTTCCGCATTAATTATGAGAAAAAGATAATCTGAGTTCGTATTCCAATAAATTGCATGAGACTTCATTCATTGATAATAAATCTGAACTATGGATGATATTAGGACAACAACATATCTAGTGTAGTCATATAGGTGGGGTGTCTGGAGAGGGTAGGATGAACGCAGACCTTATCCCTACCTTTTGTGGGGTAGCGAGACTGTTCCCAATAGACCCTCACCTCAAAAGAGAAATCTGAACTATGGTAGATATCATTCAAAATCTTAACAAACTCAAAACATCATTCAAGAAGCACGATTGATGTCTCAAATTTTCAAGCTGACCTACATGTGTGAATTTTGTTTGATATGCTAGTTTTCTTTATTGATAATTAATTTTTTTTAAACGAGCTTAACTTCAGGATAAATGTTTGAAGTTACTCACTTAAAGAATATTAACTTTAGGTAGTAATGTCCGAAGTTATGTTTCGAAAGATCGTAAGTTCGAGCAATAATATCTGATGTTATTCTCTAAAAGGAGCTCAACTCTAGGTAGTAATGTCTAAAGTTACTCTTTGAAAGGATCTTGTAAAAATCAAGGGGAAAATATTATTAAGTCATATATCTACATTATTACACTGAGAACCCTAATCCAACGATTGAAATATGAATAAACGTGGTAAGAACTGCTCAGAGAAACAGGATGACTCCAATAGTAAAAAAAAATAACTTCAAAAATTGATCAGAAAAGCTCTCACGCGCCTAGAGAATGTGTCAGATGTGAACGACGCGTGGCAGCGATTCTGCCGGAGTAGTTTCTAGAGTTTAGTTGTTGGAGTTTCCTTAACCTTGTGGTTGTATCAATTTTCGCAGAACACCCATCGGAAAGAAAAGGAACGCAATCTGTCTGAAAAAATCACCGATACTGTTTAGCCTAAAAACTGATTATTAGACAATCTAGTTAAATTTATTTGAACAAGGTCTTTAGCAACAAAAACAATCCAATTTAGTTCTGAAAATCCTTTACAAGAAGTTTGAAGCAACAGAGAACAACTAAGACTAAACGAAATAATAATAAATAATCAAAATAACTGAATAAAAAGAGATAAAAAAGCTTATTCAATCTGCTAATTGTTAAACAAAATGCTTCGAGTGACCAAAGTGAATCACGTAAATAGTACCGCATTGAATGCAAGTCATTCAAATTGTATTCCTGATAATTTCGATGGGACTACATGTCAGGAATTGAGGGGGTACTGTCACGACCCAACCGGAGGGCAATGACGGGCACCTAAAGCTACCCCACCGGGCACACCTCATCATACCTTCACAATCATATCTAGGTGAGCCACATGGCTAACTCGCAATTTCGATGCATCAATAATACAAATCTCGTCGGGCTAAGGCACTTTTATACCAACAACATCAACTATGCCCATATACATATACACAAGCCATCAAGGCTAACAAAATGATATACAAAATAGGAGCCGACAAGGCTAAGAGACATCTAGCTATACACAACTGTCTACGAGCCTCTAGAAAGAGTATGTAACATCATAAAGACGGGACGCCCCGCCATGCCCATATAAATACACAAAAGAATAGTTGCCATTTGCGGCTCCGAATCAAACGGAGCTCCCAGGCAATCTCGATAAAGCGACCTCCCATGGGTCGAGTCTGTCTCCCTGTCCACTTGCGGGCATGAACGCAGTGTCCACAAACAAAAGGACGTCAGTACGAACAATGTACTGAGTATGTAAGGCATAAGTAATAACATGATAAAATCATGAGGGATAACATAAAATGGAAGAGCCATTTACATCTCTTGAGACGTTCATCATATTTACTTACCCCTTTCTCTAAAGAAGACCTTCCATACATATACATATACACACATATATAAATAGCATCATCATTATAACGTACCCGGCCTTTTAAGGACTCGGTGTATAACATACCCGACCATAATAGGACTCGGTGTGAAGTATACCCGGCTACGAAGGGACTTGGTGTCATTCGTACCCAACTGATCAGTGGTGTGCACAATAGATATCATACCCGGCCATAAAGGGACTTGGTGTTACAGCATAGCTTATATATATATATATATAAAGAATTACATGAGTAAAAGCAACATCGTCATCATTGTTTTCACTATATCTTTCTTTAGAGGATCAACTATCATAGGATGGAATCAATGATGTCATGGGAGTATCAAGAACTATGGGCTTCAATTCTTCTAGGAATGAAGTCATCATGGAAGACATTATGAATTTCATGTGAAGGTATATAACAATGGGATCATGCCTTAAGAAAGAAGTGTTAGCCTTACATACCTTTATGTCTTCTTAACTACTTAACATTCGCCTCCAAAGCCCCAGAAATCTACATTCAAGAGGGTTCATACCAAGGTTAGGTCTCAAAGACACTCTCAAGTCCAAACTAGTATAATTCGGAAGCTAGCGAAAATCGGGCAGCATTTTCCTATTTCATCTACTTCTACCAAATTCCAAAACAACTCCCAAACAACAATGACATTATTAACAATACCATAATTAAGAGACTTCATTCAAGTTAGGCTTCATTCGACCCCCAAAACTCCTTCCCATCATCAACCCATAACAATAACTACAACACAACACCATATATACTTACATACAATACTTCCTCAACATCATTAGTACCACCCACAACAAGATTATACTCTAAACATGCCAAAAATTATAATTCAACTTGTAGCTCAAAATTATCCTCAAACTCATACTCGAACTATTCTTTCATTTTTCTTCCTTCAACCAAATGGTACAACAATCAAACAGCCTTAACTATATGCAAGAGGTGTAAACAATTACCTTAATCAAACAAGAAAAAGTCTTGGATCAACTTACTCCATTAAAGTGAAGTCTCCAACATCAACACCGAAGGAAAACTTGAGCTTCACAACCCTAGTGAGCTTCTTTGCACTTGAATCTCTTGATTTTCTTGGATTTAGCTTGGATTAGTTTATAGAATTGAGGAGAGGGTTTTAGAGGGCTCTAAGATCTGATTTGGGGAAATAATGAATCCAAATGAGGTAAAATGAAATATATAAAGCATCACTTAAAATCCCATCGGCATTTTGACGTTCACTTTGACGGACCGTCAAACTTCCTACGGTTCGTCAAATGGACCAGCCAAGCATGCCTCACTGTGATTGTTTCACGGTGGTGGTTCCACCATTTGATGGGCCGTCAAACACCCTACGGTCCATCAAATGGTCTGTCAAATTGCCCACCTCCGATAAGTTGCTCCCTCCGATAAGTTGCTCCCTTCGATTCGTTTGACTTTCAATCCTTATGGAACCTTCTTGGCACTTGTATAGCACTTCATTATCCATCTAAGGGGCCCATTGCTCCTCCTCAAGTCATTACTAAACAAAGTATAACTCGATTGTTGCGAAATCTTCGCGAACATTGCTCATACTCCACTTCCTTTGATGAACTTAGTTTCAGCAATTCCTATGACTCCAAAACCTTAACGTATGTATTTAAAGTTATCAATTACTCTCCTTAATCTCATAAGGACTTCATGGCCACTTTAGGCCTACGTTAGTCTACTCATAATGCAAACTACTCAAATTTCCGAGATGTAACAAGTATATATAGGGAATACTGTCTACAGGATAACATAGTAGACAATAGGAGACAAGATCTAGGGCTACAGGCTGGGAGGTGGCTCACCCTCAGGTTTTGAGATAAGAGCCTCGGGGCTAAACTCAGGGCCTCGATATAGATCCTGTCTTAAACTCTGCACTCAGATAACGTGCAGCAATAGTAGTATCAGTACAACACACGTACTGGTAAGAATCATAGACTGACTAAGATTAGATAACGCATATGCAATACAAAAACTAACAAGTAAAAAGATAAGGCAATCGAACAACAATCAACGGACAATGAATAATTCGAAATCCTCAAGTCATAGCCTAGGTGAATGTAATGACCCATTTGGTTGTTATGGGTATTTCGGACCTTTCCCTAAGGAAATCCTCGTAAAGGGTCATATCGACGATTTTTCGCATAACTTCTAGTTGAAATTCTATCTTAAGCCACGTTAGAAAGAAATTTTGAAACCTTATAATCATTTAACCGCCACTGCGATGCAGGAGTGGTCATGGTGAGAGAGGCATCCCGTCCACTACAACGGTTTTGGAGATTTTAAATGAGTCTACCATAGCGAGACTCTTGACCGCCATCGCGCTTCCACCATGGCGAAATAGCAGGATCGGAATTCTTATTTTATTCCAACTTCGCATCTTTTGTTCCATTTTCGAAAACCTAAGTTCTAGGGTTTATGGGTAGCAGTTTCCAAGTCACCTTGGGAGGTTCACCCTTAGGGGTAAGTCTTCTCCCTTTACCTTGCTCTTTCTTTCTAGTAAATTTCCTTGGATCGTTAATGGGGGGAAAGGTTGGGGAAGAGGGATCAATGAACCCTAAATTATTTCACAAATCTTCATTTACTTATTTGGGTTGAGTTAACTACCGATTCCTTTAACTTAACCCTTGGGTTGATAGATTCTAGGTTTGAGTCTTCATTTTATTTCCTAAAATCACTCCAGGAATTGAGGTTCTTCTAAATTGGGGGTTTTGGACTAGATATTGAAATTAAGGAACCAATTTATATTAGAACGTCTTATAAATAAGGATTATGACTAGTGTGGTATTGGGTAGTGTATTCCCACCCTTAATTTTCTATTTTACCCCCATGTCTCGTTAGGGGTATTCTGATTTACTTTTCCCGAATCGATTCTCCTCCGATTAATGGGTGTTGTGATCTTTTACTTACTTAGTAAATGATGTTGTTAGACTACTATCATTGTTGAGGCTTTTGGCTATAGAAGGCTCGTGTGGAGTAGTTCATGGCTCCTGCTCGGCATTCGAGGTAGGTTACGGTTTACTTGAGTTAGATTTTGATCAGTGAGCCGTATATATAGTAGAATTGATGGGAGAAAGCATGATTAGGTCTTCGGACACGGAGTCTGGTTGGATATTACCTAGGTTAGTATGACTTCTGATTATGAGGGCTTGTCGCCGTTACTTTACGTATTAAACCATGAGGTGTATTTGTTGTGTTATTGAAACATGAAAGGGTTGGTTATATATATATATATATATATATATATATATATATATATATATATATATATATATATAGAGAGAGAGAGAGAGAGAGAGAGAGAGAGAGAGAGAGAGAGAGAGAGAGAGATAACTTATATGTTTTGTGCTACCGTTGAGTTGATCTATTTGAGACTTGTTATGGCTTATGACATTGTGACTTGCTCTTCCTTAGCATTGACATTATTGATTGATTATGCTTACATTAGAGTGGTGCTTCATTGTTACACTTTGGAAATTTCGTATCGTTTACATCATGAGTAAACTAAAGCAAGCCTAAAGTGGAAATAAAGCCACCCAAGGTTCGAAGGGTATTTGATAATTTTTAAGTGTGTACCTTAAGGTTTCAAAGTTAAATGAATAGGCGGAAGTAAGTTCTTTGAGGGATTAGAAACTTGAGCGATGTTTTAGGAAGATTTCATGTTATTTGAGTTATACATTTCTTAGCATTACCTTGAGGGGGAGTTATAGGGCCCCTTATATGGTTAATGAAGTTTTATACAAGTGCCAAGAAGTTTCCATAAGGATTGGAGGTCAAACGAATCGAGAGAACGCATTTTCACAAAAAATCGGAGTTTGTGGACGGTATCTTGCCTGCAAACTGAGTTTCTTTGTGCAACAAAGCCTGTGAAAACTCACCAAAATGGCTTGCCTCCTGTTGCCTAACCTCCTCCCTAAGGATCGGAGGGGATATGCAGCCACATACCCGTTGTGATTCCACAATACTCCAAAACCTTCCACACCATTAAAAGAGGAGATCAAACATCAAAAACTCCAAGATAGTCCATAGAAGATGATTGTTCTTGCTTCTCTTCAATGTTGTGATGAAATTGATCTTGGAAGGAGTTAAGTAAGGTGAAATTCTTCTATTATAAGGTATGTTATTCATCTTATTTATATGATTAAGTTGATTTAAAGGTTTAGCAAGTTTTGGAGAGGAAAGAATCGTAGAAGAGAAGTCATAAATTGTTGAATTGAAGTTGATGACTATGAAGTGAACTTGATAGGGGATTTTGGATTAATTTGAGATTAAATTGAATGTAATTCCTTGATTATGGTATTTTTGATGTTATTATTGATGTTTGGGAGTTGTTTTGGAGTTTGGTGGAAGTCGATAAAATGAGGAAGTCTTTGAGTGCACGCTGGCTAGCTTTAATTACTAGTTTGGACTTAAGAGTCTTTTCAAGATTTAACCTTAGTATGAATCCTCTTGAATGTAGATTTACAGGCTTGGGAGGAGAACGTTAAGTTATTAAGGAGACGTAAAGGTATGTTAAGGCTAGCCCTTTCTTTCTTAAGGCATGATTCCATTGTTGCGAACTTATACATGATATTTATAAAATCTTCCATGATGACTCCATTCCTAAAAGTAATAAAGCTCATGGTTCTTGGTGCTCTTATGATATTATTGATCTTGTTCCTCGTTGTTGATTTCATCTTATGTTAGTTGACCCTAATGAGAAGATATAGTGAAGATGATGATTCCATAATGGTAAATCGGAGGTTCATCAACCTCGTGTCACTCTGATGGGGAGTTGTAGTGCTTTCTTTGGATTCTCATTTTTGCTTTATATAAATGTATGTATATTCTCCCACCGAGCCATGCTATAGTTAGCTGGGTACGACACCTAATGTGCACAACACTGCAGTTGGTTACGGATAACACCGAGCCTTGATATGACCGGGTACGGATAACACTGAACCTTGTTATGGCCGAGTACGAGTGACACCGAGCCTATATGGCTGGGTATGGTATCATTATATATGTAGGTATGGAATGTTTTCGTTTTCTTTAGAGAAAAGTTAAGTATGCATGATAGTAGCCTTAAGAGATATTATAAGGTACAAATTGATCTCTTTATCTCATGTTATCTTCATATTTTCATTATGCTGTTATTCATGCCTTACATACTCAGTAAATTATTAGTACTGACGTTCTTTTGTTTGTGGACGCTGCGTTCATGCCCCCAGGTTGACAGGGAGACGGACCAGACCCCTTAGCTGCTTCTTCAGCGATTGTATAGGAGCGCTCCATTTGTTTCGAAACTGCAGATTAGCTGGTACTATTATTTTATATGCATATATGGGCATGACGGGTCCTGTCCCGTCTTTATGATGTTATGCACTCCTTGTAGAGGCTCGTAGACAGATGTATATAGTTAGGTGCTCCATAACCTTACCGGTTCATATTTTTGTATATCATTTTTGGCAGCCTTGTCGGCTTGTACAAATGGGCATAGTTGATGAAGTTTATATAGACGTGCATATGTTCGATGGAAATTGTCTATTCAGTTTGTGGTAAATATGAGTTAGCCATGTGGCTCACCTAGAAATGATTATAAGAAGTATGTTAAGAGAGGCTTGGTAGGTTAGCTCCGGGTACCCGTCATGGCCCTCCGGTTAGGTTGTGACATTCATATTGGGTTCTAGAACTGAACCATATCTTGAGATTCATTATGGTATACACACACATATATAAAAAGGCACATTTGACAGGGGGTGAGGATATGGCCTAGTTGTGGCTTGTGACTAAGGTCAGTTCAGGAGCGAGTGCTATATGGACACCATAGGTCCTTCGCGGGTCATGACTATTGTGCGAACAATGCCCTTATCATGTGTGTACGGTGGAGTTATTGATCATTGGTTGCATTGTATTGGGCATCATCTTATTTCTGTGATTCGTTTGTTGATTTATGGCTGTTGATGTTGTTGTTGTGTTTGTCGTTCCTACTTGATTATCTTGTAACCTGCTTAATTGTTTGGATGAGATTATGGCTTAGTGACCCCATCTAGGTTCGTGTTGGGCATGGGAATCATTATCGGTTATGGTTTATCGAGACTTGAAAAATTGATGGTTTAGGAGCTTCACCTTAGGTTATGACTGACTGTTATTTTATTTGTCACCTATTTTCGTTATCATTTCTATGTAGTAGTATTAGATGGAAATTTGGAATACTCAGTTGTGAATGTTCTATTGTAGTTAGGATTCATTTATGTATGTACGATGTACTTGTCAGTTTATCTTGATTGATTCTATACTTGTATGCGTGAACTAATCTTAGTCGGCCTATGATACTTATGTTATATCCGGCATTTTTGCATATTTGGAAAGTTCGGAATAATCTTTTGTTTTTGTAAGAAATAAGGCCATATTTGGATCTTACTAGTATGAATATGTCGGCTATGGAAACATTGGTGCGGAATTATCGAGAAAGGTTAAGGACAAAATCGAATTTTAAATTTGTTTCATGAAATTACAATTGAGGCCAAATTGTTGGGCCAAAAAAAAAAAAAAAAAAAAAAAAAAAATGGCCCAAGACCATGGCCCAGGTGGCCGGAAGGCCTTGAAAATGACGAAAGCCATGTCATGTGAGGATCATGTGACATTTAATTAGAAAGGATGCGTGTATATATATGTTCATCCTTTGGAATATTAAGAAAACAAAGGAAAAATCAAGAAGAAAAGGAAAGAGCCTTGACAAGAGAAGAAAAAAAGAAAGAAAGAAATTTTCTGCCTTCAACTTCAATCCAAAAATCTTGTTCTTCTTGAATTAGTAACAAGCTCAAGGCTTCTCCGACGTGGTATAATTAGTTTGGCAAAAGACCACGTTTGCATGTGTGTTGAAATTTCATGAAAGAGGTAGGAATTCTATTCTTTGCGTTATGGAATAAGTATGCATGTTATAATGATTAGAATTAGATGAGAACTATGAAAGTGTGGTGTGTGTGTGCATGGCGTGTGTGTGTGTGTGAAGGGGTGTGTTTGGCAACCGTGTGCCATGTAGTATGGATGGAGAAGCGAATTAAATTTCATTTAGTTGTTAGTTGTGTTGTTGCGATGCTTGTGATGAAAAGAAAGGTTTAATGAATCAAGTTGGTGTTGAAAATGGTTGTGGGTTATTATGGGGAATTACATGATTTTTATATAGTTTTTATATAATGATGAAAGTAAGATCTTAGATGAATATGATTATGACTCATGAAATTGGAAGATGAAAAAATGTTATGAATATGCATGTTGAAGATTAGAGGTTTTTGATGAATTATGGTTTGATGGAAACCTTGCGTATTTTGAGGGATAATGAGAAATGTGTCCGAAATGTATTTGAATGGCCTTGAATTAGTAGATAAATGTGAAAACGTTGATATTGGATGAAAGGTGTGAAGTTAGAACGAAAGTTAATGCATTATGTAGAAAGAAAGACTATTTGTGTTAATATGTGTTTTGTAGCGATTATTGGTGTTGTTGATGTTGTTGTTGGGTTGGTTGTTGTCATTTAAGCCGAGTTTAATGCTCGTGGATGTTGGATTTATAGGGGAGATCTTTTGCCCAATTCTTGTGGACAAATAAGGGCTAAGAATAAGCTCCCCCAAAAGCATATGATTTACATTTGGTAACTTTGACCGTTTCTCACATTCTGGACGAAACCAGATTTGAGTTTAAGCGAGCATAAGACGTCCGTAAGGTGTAAAGCCTACCTTTCCTTCTTTTGGCATGTCCTAGTCCTACTAGGTTAAGATCGGAACCCCGGGGATAATTTCGTTTCTTGGAAATCCGAGTTTGATCTTGCATACTATTCATTCCGCGCAATTGAACTATAATCCTTATATTTGATTAAAAGAATGCTTAAACCTTCAGAACTGTTGCAAAACGTATCCGGATCGCTCCGAAACTTTTATAGATGGCTTTAGGGAGCCTAATGTTTGTAATTTATGTCCGCCGCCATCGACTCGACTCCGGAGGGGGCCCGCAGGTCCCGAGACTCCCCTTATTTGATTTGTTTGATTCATTTCCGTACGATATGACAAGGAAACGTTTGCCTATGACTCTAAGGTCCGTTTGAAATGCCCTACAATGATATTTGAACGTTCCTCACTACGAATGATACTAAACTTTCCGAGAATGACCGATGATGTTTTTTTCAAAAAAAATTAATAACTTAAAAGTCCACGACTTTTGTATGTTAATTCCTTCGATTGACCCGATACCCTTTTGAGCCCCTCTCGATACTAATGTATATGTATATAAAACTATTTGTCAAGACCAAAATTTACTTTTAAATTCTGTATGGCTGCTCGTGACCACCGCTTCGCGCCAACGATTATACCTTCGTTCGCGCACCCGGCCGGCTCCCGCGATCGGCGCATTATGACATTCGGCAAGAAGATGACGTGTTACTTGCTTTCCGAGACCCTCGCCATGTGGGCCCAATGTTATCGTTACGGTGTTACGACGTGATATAGCATCCGATATATTCCGACGTTCGACGTGCGCGATGTTATGACGTGCTCGGAGTTTGGCGAGATTTGAAATCTTTCTGGAGTACGACGTGTCGTGGTACCGCCGTCGTGGGGTGACCACGTTCCCCGAGCCTTACGTAGATGACTTTTATTTGCATTTTGTACATTTGCATTCCGCATCGGTTCGATCCGTTACCTCTCGTGTCGGTTTCGTATCTTCTACTCCGGGCCGTGGTTTGGACCACCGTACCTTCGCTTTACATACTCGCACTTCTTCCGTACCGAATTTTCTGGGGTCAGTGCTTTCATGCCCGCGTGTGCATGTACGGGGTTGGGCGTATCCTCCGATTTAGTGCCACCCATTCTCGTCACGGAGTGCTCCCCTCGATCCGGAGCCCATATTTGGTATATATGTTAAGCTACGCATATTCCGTACATTCGTGACTATTCGGCACTGGGCGGTCACCGTCCCGTCATACGTGTTTCGTACGTTCCGTTCGTTTGCAGGCTCGTAGTCATATTTTGTGGGTCGCGGGTCCGGCTCGTTCGTACGGGATTCTGCGTTTTTGCCCCCCCCCCCCCCCCCGTACGCGACAATGGCCGACGTGGCCCACATGTTCGTACGTATGCGTATGTCCGGGCGACGTGCATTCCGCCGGGCCTTTCGATTTTGATATGATGACTCGCACGATGCGACCGCTTAGGATAGCATTCGTTTCGCATTCGTGTGACGTTCTGCCATCGCGACCCGTACGTATAATATATGTTAAATCCGGATATGCCCTAAGACAGACAACCGGTTCAAGTTTGTTCGCGCCATGCGAGGGGCACCGCCGCCCGCCCACGGGCCGGGTCGTGACAACTTACCGGTACGTGTAGTGTACTGATACTACTGTTGCTACACTCCTTTCGGGGTGTAGATGTGTTTCAGGTCATTACTCGATGTTTCGTTAGCTGGAGTAGCGGATGTCTTCCAAAGTTTCTATTTATTTTCATTCTAAAAACAGAAACTGTATTATTTCATTTCGGTGTATTCCCCTGTATTGTAGAGGCTCTTGTACAAGTCTAGACCCGATTTTGGGAAGTTTTATTTAAATAATCAAGTGTCATTTATATTCTTTTATTATTGTTCATTTTCACCTATTATATACTGCTGATGGATTTACCGATCGTCGAGGCGGTTCGCTATCGGGGATAAGGTAGGTGCCCGCACGATCCGTAATTTGAGTCGTGATAATGAAGCTCCTTATCCACAAGTCTGCCAAGTTCAAGGAAGTGCCTCATCTATAGATCACAACTCAAGTACAACACCAACAAAATCCGATAAGATAATATATGATGCGATAATGAAGGATGCAATGCAATGACCAATATCTCAATCTGTACACACATGCTATAACCATTTGTCACTTCAATAGTCATGACCCATGGGGGACCCGCGGAGTCCATCTACTAGCCACCCCAGACGAATTACAGGTCGTGGCTTTATCAACATATCTGGTATAAACCTCGGATCATAACAACAATCACATGTTATTTTCATATTTCTATTTCTTTCCATTTCAAACCGTTTCCATAACTCTTTCAATTCCGAATCCATTTCCATAACTTTTTCATTATGTATGAATGTAAGAATGAAGTATCACATGTAACAATGCCAATAAGTATGACATGGAATTCATAAACACAATAAGCCAATTCAATCCTTGCACGAATTATCAAGACTACCATGGAAACGTATCATGAAATCAATCCCAATACAACAAATAGGACCAATACATCCCGCATCACCACAAACACGTAGTCAAGTACACCACATGTCAATAAGTGCATAAAGATCGACGACAAGCCCACATAATTAGAAATCATACCAACCTAGTGGATTTAACACCATAGCCATACCTGAAGGCCTATTATGCTTCTGCGTCAACAACTACATAACACATTCCATTCACTAATAAAAGTCTAAGAAGGTAAGCCGTAACCTACCTCGAAGCCGAGCACGAGCCTCGAACTCCTCAAATCTGGGCCTTCCCCTTCCGGATTGCCTCCGAATGCTCGAAGTCTAGCAATTAAATGATCTACATTACACTATGAATCTAACGATATAAATATTGCTATGCTTTCGAAAAAGTTGAAAAATAACCCTAAAAAGTGATGCCGGGCCCACAAGGGTAAAATGAAAAACTACGAGTTAGAAAAGGTCAATCCGAAGTTCAAGAAGTCCAATTTCTATTTACCAACATCAATAAGCCCCCAATTAGAATTAATTTCATCAATAAAGAAAATCCCAAAATTCCATAACTCAAACCCTAGAATTCAAGAAGAGGTTCAACTTAATATCTAAATCCCCAATGATTACAAGCTTAGAATCTAAGAAATCTTCCCATAAATCCCATTAGAATTGAAAAGAAATCATAAATACAATTTAGGGTTCCTAACCCTTCTTCCCCAACCTAAATCATGAAACTAGCATGAAATCCAATCTTAAACCATAAATAAATTACAAGAGCAAGTGAAGGAACTTACCCCAAGATGAAATCACCCAATAAAGATGCAATCACCCAATAACTCTTCAATTTCGCCTACAACAATTTCTAGGATATGAATTTGGTGAATGGAAGTAATGATTCGAAGTTGGGAAATAAAAGGGTTTTCTGATTCAGCAACTTCCGCATCCATGAACTCCTTGTCCGTAGATGCAGACTCATCTCCGCGGAGCAACTTACCACATCATTACTTCACATATGCAGGCCAAGTTCCGCATGGGTGGACCCGCAGAGGTGAATACATGCCTGCAAAAGCGGGACAATAGAAACTAATAAAATATGGTTTTTCACCAAGTCCAACCCAAAACCCGGCACTCATCAAGACCCCTCGAATACAAACTAGATGCGTATACCAACATAAAAACATACTACGAAACCGTAATGCCCGTGCCACCACTTGTAGAAATTGTCCGCTTTGGAGCCTTCGCCCTCACTGCTTTAAAACGCGTCTACAAGCGGGGAGAGGTATCCAAGCACTTATAAAGCACTCTTCGCTCTCCTCCCCAACCGACGGGATTCGCCAACCGATGTGGGATTCGCCTAAGGCAAGCCTTACACTCACCCCCTGACTCCGTGGGCCTCGCCGAGGTTTGCCCCACCACCGGTTTGCCCCACCACCACCCCCAAGACCGGCTCCGATACCAACCGTAACCCTGTGCCACCGCTCGTAAATTGTCCGCTGGAGCTCTGCCCCCTCACGATTTTAAAACGCGTCTACAAGGGAGAGGTATCCAAGCACTTATAAAGCACCTTGTTTTCCTCCCCAACCGAAAGGGGGTTTGCCTAAACCGATG
>NC_081351.1:62081549-62100116 GCF_029784015.1 Lycium ferocissimum
TTTATTTGGGTAGGAAATGGGGGCCGACTTTTAAAATCGCCCAACAATTCCCCAAATATAAAAATCATACTTATGCTAGGAACGAGGTAAGCCTTTAATAAAATCCACGTTGATCACTTCCCATTTTCAAACTGGAATCTCCATGGCTTAACCTAACGGCTTTGATGCCTTCAATTGGTGACAATTGGGACATTGGTACAAACCTATATCTTTTTTAGTCTCATTCCACCAATACATGGACTTGAGATCATGGTACATCTTTGTCGCTCCTGGATGAACAAAATAACGGGAATAATGGGCTTCTTCCAAAATCTGTTGACGTAGCCCTGGAATATCAGGAACACATAATCTACCTCGATATCTAAGAACTCCATCTATAGAAATCCCGAATGTTGATTTTTCTTTCTGAGGAAATGTATCTTTATAATAATTCAACTTGGGATCTTCATATTGGCACTTCTTCACTTCCACCACTAAAGATAAAATAGCTGGGTTATGGACAGCAACTCCTGCACTGCCTTAGTCCATTAAGTGGACCCCTAGAAGTCCATTAAGTGGACCCCTAGACTAGCTAACTGTTGGAGCTCACTGGCTAACTCCCTCTTCTCGGGCTGAACATCACATAAGCTGCCCATTGATTTGCGACTAAGAGCATCTGCTACCACGTTCGCTTTTCCAGGATGATATAGAATACTCACATCATAGTCTTTCAACCGCTCTAAATATCGCCCCTGTCGTAGATGCAACTCATTCTGTGTGAAGATATACTGGAGACTCTTGTGATCTGTATTAATATCGACATGAATACCATATAAGTAATGTCTCCACATCTTCAGTGCATAAATAACTGTCGCTAATTTGAGATCATGGGTCGAGTAATTTTTCGCGTGTTTCGGCAACTTCCTTGAAGTATAGGAAATGACCTTATCGTGCTGCATCAACACGCAGCCTAACCCCACACTGGAGGCATCACAATACACAACATAACCTCCTGATCCTTCTGGAAGTGTCAGAACCGGAGCCGAAGTCAATCTATCTTTCAGCTCCTGAAAGCTGTGCTCACAAGCATCGGTCCATTGAAATTTCTCTGATTTTTGGGTTAGCTTCGTCAATGGTGTAGAAATGGAAGAAAATCCCTCTACAAATCTTCTGTAATAACCTACCAATCCCAGAAAGCTACAAACCTCCGTAGGTGTTGTAGGCCTTGGCCAAGTCTTCACAACTTCAATCTTTTGAGCATCTACTCGAATGCCATCAGCTGATATAATATGGCCCAGAAAAGTTACAGAGTTCAACCAGAACTCACATTTTGAAAATTTAGCATATAATTCTCAAGTCCGAAGAATTCCAAGGACAGTACGTAGATGATCCGCATGCTCCGCCTCCGATCGAGAATATACCAAAATATCATCGATGAACACAATCACGAAGAGATCTAGAAAAGGCCTAAACACATTATTTATCAAGTTCATAAATACTGTCGGGGCGTTAGTCAATCCAGACGACATTACCCGGAACTCGTAATGGCCATATCTAGTTTGGAAAGCTGTATTTGGAATGTCCTCTTCTTTGACTCTCACTTGATGGTATCCTGAGCTCAAATCTATGTTTGAAAATCACTTGGCACCCTGCAACTGATCGAACAAATCATTGATCCTGGGAAGCGGATATTTGTTCTTTATTGTCATTTTTTTCAACTTTCTATAGTGAATGCACATTCGCAAGGAACCATCTTTCTTTCTCACGAATAATACAGGTGCTCCCCATGGTGGTGAACTGGGTCTAATAAATCCCTTCTCAAGCAAATCCTTCAATTGCGCTTTCAGCTATTTTAATTCTGCAGGAGCCATTCTGTAGGGAGGAATGGATATAGGCTTTGTATCCAGCAATACATTAATAGCAAAATCAATCTCCCGTTCTGGTGGAAGACCTGGGAGCTCATCTGAAAATACATCTGGAAATTCATTCACTACCGGAACCGATTGAAGAGTTGGCGGCTTGGCTTCAGTGTCATGAAACCGAACTAAATGATAGATATAATCTTTAGCAATCATCTTCCTCACTTTGAGATAGGAAATAAACCTACCTGTATTACCTTTCCATTCTAACACGGGTTCTCCCGAGAATTGGAATCAAACAACTTTTGTTCTATAATCCACATTGGCATAACAGGATGCCAACCAGTCCATGCCCATAATAACATCAAAATCTAACATCTTCAGCTCAATCAAATCGGCTACAGGATGACGATCGCACACCATAACCACATAGCTCCTATATATTTATCTAGCTATTACCGGGTCACCAACAAGAGTAGACACCTCAAAAGGTTTGATTGGCTCGGGTTTCACCCCAATACGATCAGCAATATAAGGAGTAATTTACAATTAAGTAGAACCCTGATCAATCAATGCATAAACATCACAAGAGGATACCGATAATATACCTGTGACCACGTCTGGAGAGGACTTAAGATCCTATTGCCCGACTAATGCATAAATATGGGGCTGAGGGCCACTCGAGCTGGATACTCCCCCTCTTCCCCTGCTATAACCTAATGGCACATGTGAGCCTTGCCTCATAGGGCATATGGACGATGAGGAACCGGCTGCTAATCCTGCGGGCTAAACTCTACCTCTGTCACCCACCGATGGACAATCACGCATCACATGCTCAATCTGACCACAGGCATAATAAGCATCTAGACTTCGGAGACACTTACCCATATGTAACCTACCACACTGGCTGCACCGTGGTATAAGTGGTCTCCTCTGACTGGGATCACCTCCAACTGGGCAACCGAAACTCTAATGCTCTGACTCGGTTCAAAATAGATAGGGCAATCAAGTCTCTTGCCGGCAAATTGAGGAGGTGCACCAGCCTTGCATCGTCCCGAATACCGCGATCGCTACCTCTCGACCCTCTATACTCACTTTGCCTAGCACTCGCGTATCCGACCCTCTTACTATGCCCTCTATCAAAGTCATGCTCACCCCTTTGCGGCTGCTGCTATTCTTCCAGATTCTGTGCATGAGCCTAAATATGAGAGATATCCATCCCTTCCTGGAGTGAAGCTGTCAAACAGTCCTTAACCAAATGCGGCCCCAAACCACTCACGAACCGATGGACACTGTCCCCCATGTCGGCTACCATAGCCGAAGCATAGCTAGCCAAGGAATTAAATCGAAGACTGTACTCTCGGCGCTCATACTCCCTTGTTTGAGATTCAAAAATCTATCAGCTCGGGCCCGTCGGATCTCGGGTG
Source organism: Lycium ferocissimum (assembly GCF_029784015.1). Lineage (NCBI taxonomy): Eukaryota > Viridiplantae > Streptophyta > Magnoliopsida > Solanales > Solanaceae > Lycium > Lycium ferocissimum. The sequence goes on from NC_081351.1 coordinate 62,084,815, forward strand.
GCAAGTAATGGCGGAGGAAGGCATCTACGAACTCTTGCCATACTGGGGGAGGCATATTTTTCCCCTCGAAGATATCCAATTATTATACCAAAGAACAACTACATCCTGCAATCTATAGGAAGCAAATTCTACTGACTCCGTATCGAAAGCATGTATTATCCTCAATGTCCTCAACATCTCATCTATAAAACCTTGTGGGTCTTCATCCGACTTTGACCTATAAAATTCTAGAGGATTCAGGCTGATAAAATCATGGGATCTTGCACTAACCGCCCTATCTCCTTGATCGCACCCTGCCGCTGAGCCTGGGCGGCAACTAACTGGGTCAGCACTTGAATAGCTACTGTCATTTGTTGGCCTGAAGCACCTGGTGAAGGAACTGGAGGTATTGGAGCAGGAGCCGGAGCCCTTTCATGCTCCTCTAAGATAGGTGGAGTGTGAGAGGTTCGAGATGGAGCCTCATTATGAGACTCACCCTCCTCTATACTTGTCGGTGGTTCCCGCTCAGTCCGCCTTCCTGTCACTGTTTTGCCTTTCTGGTTAGCTGTCGCCTTCGTCTTCATAGGAATTACTGAAATCAGAACACACGGTTAGGGAAAAAGAAGGATTCTTATACCATGGCTTTATCGCGCGATCTATGGAGAAGAAAGAAGGTCAATTATTCCTAAATAACCCGCAGCCTCTTGTTCATAAGTGTGGCGCCCTTTACACCCATAAACAAGACTCTACTGGACACGGCTCGTAGACACACCCTAGGACGAACTGCTCTGATACCACCTCTGTCACGACCCAACCAGAGGGCCATGACGGGTACCCGGAGCTAGCCTACCAAGCACCATCTAGCATACTCCTTCCCTTTTATCTCGGTGGACCATACACCTAACTCTCAACTAACACCACATGCATGAAGGTAAATTCTCAAGTGAAACCCATTTTACGATAACCATTAAATTCATTTCATTTACTTATTTACATACAAGCCCTCAAGGCTACAAAAAAAGGATATAAAAATATGCATAAGTGAGATCATGAGCTCTAACTATCCACATATGTCTATGATCCTCTATCTAGAGTACTGGAATGCATAAATACGGGACAGGACCCCGTTATGCCCAAGGATTTACACAAAAGAAATATACCAGTACACTGCAACTCGGAAACAGTGGAGTGCTCCTGAGTCTCCGCTGATAAGGCCTCTAGGGATCAGATCCGTCTCCCTGTCTACTGCGGGTATGAACGCAGCGTCCATCAAAGAAAGGACGTCAGTACGAACCATGTACTGAGTATGTAAAGAATGAATAATAACATAATAAAGAACAAGAAAACATAAGATAAAGAGATAACCTGTATATCAAACTGCCCCTTAAGGCAAGAACCATGCATGCTATCATTTACTTATAAAACATCATAAACATATATACATAATCATCATTAGCCCGCGTCCGGGGTAACCATCACACACCGCCCACTAATGGTGTCTGCCCGACCAAATAGGCACGGTGTTATCATTATCCATATGCCGCCCACCGAAGTCATGTCATGCCCGGCCAACTAGGCGCGGTGTAGTCATTCATATACATATAGCATGCATGAGAGCCCAATCAAAGCAGTAACTCTATCGGAGTGACATAAGGTCGGTGATCTCCGATTATGTTATGGAACAATTATCATAGCTATATCTCCCTTGAAGGAACAATAATCATAAAATGAGATTAGTAAACATGACAACCCAATGATATCATGAAAACATTGAGAACTTTAAGCTTTAGCCTTTCTTGAATGGAAATCATCCTCATAAACATCATCACTATCATATCATCACTATCTTGTCAGGCTTGAGGAAATAAAAATATAAGATGAGACCATCTATCATGAATGCCGTTAGGAATTTCATGGTAAGCTCAATTATATTATAAGAGTTTTGGGAGTTAAGGTTCTCTAGAACTTCTAGGGACAAGAATAATATGGATAACATATATAGGATTATAACATAGGGTTCATGCCTTTGAAAGAAAGGGGGTAGCCTTACATACCTTTATGTCTCCTTAACAACTAAATGTTTTCCTCCAAGATCGCAAATTCTACATTCAAGAGAATTCGTACTAAAGTTAGGTTATGGAAAATACGCTTAAGTTCAATTTAGAGCAACTAAAGGCTAACGAAATTTGGGCAGCATTTCCCCTATTTCACTAACTTTCACCATATCATAAAACAACTCCCAAATCACACTATCAATATCCATAATATCATAGTCAAGTGATTATATTCAATTTAACATTAATTCCAACCAAAATCCCCTTTTAAGCTGCACCATAGTCATCTTCCTCACTACAACATCCATGGCTTCTCCACTTTAATTCTTTTTCTTTCTAAGGGGTCACTAAACCTCTACATCCATCCAACCATATAAATAAGATGAAAAACATACCTTATGGTCAAGGAACCTCGCCTATCTCAACTCCCTTCAAGATCAAGTTCATTCCAACTTTGAAAGGAATCAAGAACAATCACTTTTCTTGGATTACCTTAGGGTGTAAACGATGATTCTCTCTTTAGATGGTTATGAAAGGGTGTGGAGTGGTATAGAACCTTCAAGAACTCCTTAGACGTGTCTAGAGGGGTGGAGGAATAAATGGGAGAAGTTAGAAATGAACTTAGGGTCATTTGGGATTTAAAAAGGTGGCAACTCCGTACCCCGCACCGTTTTGCAGTGGAGATGCGGCACCGTGTGGTGGGGATGCGACCGCGTCTCCTCTCCTCTCCTTAAGGAGGATGCTAGGCAGTGAGGGCTTCCATTTTGTGGAGTTTGTGGCCCATATTCGGTCCAGCATACTAGGTTTGCGGCCGCATATGGCTTTATTTTGTCCGGTTTCGCGAAAATGTGTTTTTTGATTCGTTTAACCTCCGATCCTTATGGAACCTTCTTGGAACTTGTATAAAATGACATTAACCTCCCAAGGGATCTATACCTCTTCCTCAATGTGGTGCTAAGCCATGCTTAAGTCGAATGATTTGAAATTCTCCCAAACACAACTCAACCTTAACTTTCTCCGATGAGCTTTCTTATTTTGCCTCAAATGTCTTTAGAGTATTAATTAGAATTGTTAAGTATCCTTTCTTACTTGTAGGGACTTCATGTACACTTCAGACTCACGTTAGTCTACTCATCATGCAAATAACATGAATCTCCCTTAAGGTGTGACACAAAAGCGACGACCTCGCTTCATCATAAGCCAAAACTCTGCCTGAATCTGAAATGTCTAGTCTCACCATATCCTTAGCCAATGTCTGAATGTCCCTTGCCAATGGCCTCTCCCTTACTACCAATATGGACAAACTACCCATACTCGCCACCTTCTAGCTCAATGCATCTGCCACAATATTGGCCTTGCCCGGCTGATACAAAATGGTCAGGTCATAATCCTTCAGCAACTCCATCCACCTGCGCTGTCTGGAGTTCAAATCTCTCAGTTTGAACAAATGCTAAAGACTACGATGATCGGTGAAAACCTCACAATGAACCCCATACAAGTAGTGCCTCAAAATCTTCAAAGCAAAAACCACCGCCGCCAACTCCAAGTCACGAGTAGGGTAGTTCTTTTCATGCACCTTCAACTGCCTCAAAGCATAGGCCATAAACTTACCCTCATGTATCAAAACATAACCCAAACCTACATACACAAAGCATTACGATACACTGTGAAGTCCTTTCACTCGATAGGTATAGATAAAATAGGAGTCGTAGTCAACAAAGTCTTGAGCTTTTGAAAGCTCTCCTCACACTCAACGGACCACTGAAAAAGCACATTCTTTTGAGTCAAACGTGTCAAATAGGAAGCAATTGAAGAGAACCCCTTCACAAACCGATGATAATAACTGTTAAGACCAATAAAACTCTGGATCTTGGTCACTGCAGTAAGCTTAGCCTAATATTGAATGCCTCAATCTTCTTGGGATCTACCATAATCCCATCCTTAGACACGACATGTCCCAGGAATGCCATAGAATCGAGTCGACACTCACACTTAGAAAATTTAACATAAAGTTCCTTTTTCTTCAATAGTCTAAGTACAATCCTCAAATACTTCTCATGATCTTCCTAGCTTCGAAAATATACCAAAATGTCATCAATGAAGATATGATGAAAGAATCCAAGTATGGCTTAAAAATGCCATTCATCAAGTCCATAAGAGCTGTCGGGGCATTTGTAAGCCTGAAAGACATAACTAGGAACTCGTAATGACCATAATAAGTCCTAAAAGCCATCTTGGGAATATCCTCAGCTCCAATATTGAATTGGTGATAGCCCGACCTCAAATCAATCTTGCAAAATACTGAAGCTCCCTGAAGGGCGATTAAACAAAACATCAATGCATGGACTAGGGTACTTATTCGGGATAGTAACCTTGTTCAACTGACGATAATCAATACACATCCATATCAACCCATCATTTTCCTTCTCAAACAGCACGGGAGTGCCCCGACGGGAGGCACTCGATCTAATAAAACCCTTGCTAAAAAGATCTTGCAACTATTCTTTCAACTTTATCAACTTGGCCGGTGCCATCCGATATGGTGAAATAAAAATAGGGCGAGTGCCCCGCTCTAGATCAATGCAGAAGTTGATATTACGATCGGGTGGCATACCCGCAAGTTCGTTGGAAACACCTCCATGAACTCGCTCACAATAGGCACAAACTCAAGTGACGGAGTGTCAGCACTGGTATCACGAACATGGGCCAAGTAGGCCAGACATCCTCTATCAACTAACTTCCTAGCTCAAATGAATGAGATAATCATCTTTGGAGAGGGTCTAGGAGTACCCTTCCACTAGAGTCTCAAAATACCCAGCATGGCAAGTGTGACTGTCTTGGCTTGGCAGTACAAAATTGCATGGTAAGGAGACAACCAACTCATGCCCAAGATAACCACAAAATCTACCATATTAAGTATCACCAAGTCTACCCACGTACCATAACCCATAAAGCTAACCATACAAGATCGATAGACTCGATCTACCACTACAGAATCTTAGATCGGAGTCGGTACATAAATAGGCACGTCAAGTAGATCACAAAACATATCCAAACCCATAGAAAATATGTAAACACATTAGAGAAAGTGGAACTCGGGTCAAATAATACGGAAGTTGCCTAGTGACAAACTGAAATGGTACCTGTAATAACAACATCGGAAGCCTCAGCCTCTGGCCTGCTAGGGAATGCATAATAATGAACCTGTCCGCCATCAGCTTGCAAACCACCACGACCACCCTGACTTTACTGAGCCCCATCCTTACCGGCCGAGTATCCACCTCTCGTCGTCCGAGATCGGCCTGCGGGGGCCGGGACCACCTTTACCAGAAGAGTGACAACCTCTACCAAGCCGTGCACTTCCCTGACCAGAAGTTCCAGCCTCTCTGAAAGATGGCGCTGAAGGCCTGGGAGCCTAATACCGAGTACTATGACTGCTCTGTCAAAGTCGGGGATAATAGGTCCTAACATGCCTCAGCTCACCACACTCATAACAAATCCTGTCGGGTACAACTCCATGAACTGAAGCTGAGGAACCAGAATGTCCCTCCATGATCCGAGAACCTGGAATAAAAACCCTGAACTGATTATCCTGAAGAGTAATGGCTGGGCGTTGAGGAACCCCCAATCGATGTCTGAATAGCTAAATGAATCGGGCGACCAGAGTAGAACTGGAAACTTTGCCATAATGGCCATGTGCTCTAGACACTGTACCACTGAAGCCGCCCCTTTGCGGGCCCCTCTTATCTGAAGCTACCATAACTCTTCTGCCTCACTGACTCAACTGAAGTAACATGATCCACCATATCCTGAAATGAAGCCCCCGTGGTCACTAACTGTAGAGTTGTCAACTTCAATGGAGTGTTCAACTCTTTGACAAATCTCCTTACTCTCTTCGTCTTTGTGAGAAACAACTGAAGCGCATATCTAGACAGGGAATAAAATCGAGCCTCATACTTAGCAACGGATGACCCTCTCTGCTCTAGGTGACTGAACTAGTCACATCTCCTATCCCTCAAAGTACGCGAGACGTACTTCTCCAAGAAGATCTGATAAAACCTACTCCATAACTAGCCTGCACTCGACATAAGATCTCCACCAAAGCTTGGTATCATCCATCAACTGGAAAGCCATATAATCCATTCCATGTGTCTCTACCACTCCCAACTTTTAGTGCCTCTCATGACAATATATAATAAACTCGTAAGCGTCCTTCTGAGGTGTGGCGTGGAAATAGGGAGGCTTCATTTTAGTTAAACTCCCAAATATGTCCTGCTCCTCGCATGTCATCACTAGACCTGCCATGGGTCTAGGAAGGAAATCTGGTTGGGGAGCCTCATCTATATGGGAAGCCACTACCTCAGCTGGCTGTACCTTTGGAGCACGGAACCTCTCTAGAATCTGATCATCCAATCTAACTCCCTGACTATCCGGTGTAACTGGTAGAACACCTTCCTAAATCAAGCCTTAAGCATGTTCAACACTCGAACCAAAACATCAGACAGAACTGGAGTAACAATAATATTGGGTTGAGCTGGTGCTGGTCCCAACTCCTCCTCCTCAAAGACCTCATCCTGATGCTCCGCCTGTGGCTTGGGAGTCATGGATCTAGCTAGGGCTTGACAATCCACGGGAGCCCTGGCCCTACCTGGTGCTGCCTCTCTGCCTCTGCCACGTCCTCTAGCTCAACCCCTACCATGTGTTACATCCCATACTTCTGTACATTGAATTTGTCATAATTTAATCGACATAAGTTCAAGGTCAAGTTTTTTTTTTGAGGTTATAAGTAATTATGCTATGTTTAACATGTGACAAGTAAGTGTCGTGAAGGTTAGAGATTAAGCGAATCACAGAATAGAAGTTTCATCGATGTAATACCCCGAACTTTCGAGATATAATTTGAACCGCTCGATGTATGTGAGTAGACCCAAGCCGTAAAGAATGTTGGTCATATTCAAGTACGCAAATAAAGAGATCGGTGTATAAAAGGATGAGATCCCGTAATAATTTAGGACTTAACAAGTGTTACGACAATGATTAGGAATAATATTTGGTGTATGTATAAAGAGGCTACGTATTAGAGTTCTACCATATGATTATAATAATGAGTATATGAATTGTGTTAGAAGTGATCAATATTGAGTGAACTGAGATCAAAACATTAATTAGATGGATAAGTGGTTAGATGTTAATTATTGTGGGAGACAGGAGATTTAATTAGTTGGTAATGGAAAAGTATTATTGAAGCATTACTATGTGTTCTATCGAGAGATAATGTGTGATGACTATTCTTTTGAAAGGGTGAGGTGGCATCTTAATACTAATCAACTATTTAAGGTAATAGTTAAGTGGATCCCACCGTCCACTAAATGAAAGATTCTTATCTTGCTTTGGGCTGAGATATATGTCTCATGAGATGTACATATATACATATGTATATAGCTTCAACGTAATAGCTATGCAGATAAAATGTAAATTTCATTTTTCTTAGCTTAAATTAGGGTAAGTTTAGTGATAGGCAGCAACATTATTTTGTGTAAAACCAAGCCAGCAACGTGAAATTTCTTTGTCAAGCAGCAACATTTTATTACAATATTCAGCAAGGTGATGTTATGTTTTAAGGAAGAAACATATGTTTCTTCTCAGGAACTATATTTGGGTTTTTCTCACTACTTCGATCCCGTTATTCCGCTTTTGTCGCGTTGTTGAATCCGGGCTTTCTTCAAAGTGAAGTAAGGTGGAAGAAGAGTAGTTCTTGGCATATAAGGTAAAAAATTCTCCTCTCCTAGTTATATTTAAATTCATCCAGGTCATAACTAAATTGTGAGTTGAGAACTAAGAAATTAATGGCGGGAACTCGTATAAGTTGTTGTTATTGTTGTGCGGGTTGATTTGGAGTGTATTATTGAGTTTTTGTGGCTGGAATTCTTGGAATATAGCTTGTGTATGTTTTGGTTCTTGATGTTAAGTTGATGAAGTGATATCAGTAGGGGAGTTGCTGCCTGATTTTTTTATAGAAATGAGTTATCATTTGATATACATGATATATTAGCGCCTTCTGAGTTGTATATGTATTCCTTTGTTATAGGATTGGCACTTTAGTTGTGATAAGCTCATTGTTGGGTTTCTTGATGACTTGTAGTATGTTAAGTCTAATCCTTTTCTTCTTTTGGCATGTTTTGTGATGAATCGAGATATAAACGAACGTTATTCCCAAGTAACTTCATTCCTAGTAAGGAAGGGCATCTAAGTCATTCATATCCTTATGATGTGGTTCATGCATGTTGTATAGTGAATTCTAAGCCTTGTTGATTCCCATGGTAACAATGTTAGTATTTAAGATGTAATCGGAGGTGTAACGACCTTATGTAACTCCGAAGGAAGTCTAAAGATTTGAAGAGGGCTCCCTAATCCTTATGTGCTTTCGTCAGAGTAGGATATGAGGTTATATGCAGATATACATAGTACATACACAGGCTTGAAAAAAGCACCCTAGTTACCATCGAGCTATGACCGGATGGGCAGGCATGTATCTCGAATTACCATCGGGTCATTGCTAGTTAGGCAGACGTGCATTACCACCGAATTATAGCTGGATGGGAAGACACGTATTTACCACCAAGCGATGAATGGATGGGCAGTCATGCATTCACCGTCAAGCTATGTCCGGCTGAGAAGATGTGTCATATGCATTCAGCATCGGGCTATGACCAGCTGGGCAATTATGCAGTTATCACCGGGCTACGGTCGGATGGGCAGTTACCACTAATCAGTGGGCAGTCAACGTCACGATGATGAGTAGTCAGTACAATAGCATACACTATAAAAAAATGGATAATTTTTGGAGGTTAGCCTCTTCTTGCAATTAGTGGTGGCTAAAACCTCCACAAATTGCAACTTTCAAAATCCACATATTACCCATTTTTTTTTAGTGATAGTAGATATATATAAGAATACATACAAGATTGTAGTAATTCATGTTATGGCCTTCAGCGGCAAGTCAAGTTACAAGTTAATTCTTATCCCTTTTTTTTTTACCGTATGTTATTGTTATGTTTCATTTCTGCCTTACATACTCGGTACATTATTTCGTACTGACGTCCCTTTGCCTGGGGATGCTGCGTTCATGCCCGCAGGTTCAGACAGGTTGTCAGGAGGATTGCACCAGTAGGATTTGCCGAGTACCAACCAGCGTGGTAAGCTCCATGTCATTTAGAGTTACTAGGGTCAAAGTGTTGCATATATACAGTATGGGTAGGCCGAGGCCCTGTCCCGACCATGTTACAGTTACACTTCTATAGAGGCTTATAGACTCTTGTTGTCAGTTCAGTATGTCAGTATGGAGGCTTTGATGGCCCTTGTGTATGTCTATTATGGGTTGTTAGTGCTTACAGAGATGTATACTATTCATGTATGCGTTGGGATGACTTAGTCTAAAGTACAGATGTTACAGCATGAGGCCTTGTTGGCTCAAATATGATATTATGTTTATAGGTTGTCTTCTTGGGCCTTATTAGTCTTCTGAGACATAGAGGATCCGAGTTGCAGTTTGGTTCGCTCGGCCCTAGTAAGGTGCCGGCTGCCAATCATGACTCACCTAGGTTGGGGTGTGACATCATGTGCCTCGGCTCTAGTACCTCATCGATCACAACTCTAGCACATATCCTTACCATCTGTGAGAGAATAGAAGGAGAAATCAGATACCAATTTGAACCAACTAGATACCAATTTGAACAAAGTAGCACAAAAGAAATTAAAGAATGGATTTTTCCTAATGTCCCATACCTCTCAAAGATAAATACAGATGTCTCCGTACCGATCCGCAAGACTCTACTAGACATGTTCTTGTACTGTGAGATCGGTGAACCTAGGGCTCTGATAACAACTTGTCACAACCTAAATCATGGTCATGATGGCACCCAGACTAACCCCTCTGGTGGGCGAACCATCCCCTTAATCAATATTTAGTCAAATTACGAATCCGGAATAAGTAATACAAGCCAAACATTTCATAAGTCTTAACATACTATAAATACTAGAAGTGCGAAAATCTAAGTCAATACAAATACATCTCCCAAGAAGTGAAGTCGCAGTACAAGAACAACTAATCCCAAAATACAAGTCTAAACTTATAATAAATGTCGGATCGCAAGGGAATTATTACACCTCGTCTTTCGTATAAGTTAAAGTTTCACTTTAAGTTGGTTGTCTTAAGTTCGTTTGATAATCATTGGAGAGTTATGTACAAGGTCTATGGGTCTATCTCAGAGATGTATAAGTTCCTAAACATGTTTGGAAAAGAGTATGAACGTTGGACATGCTTAACTTATGCTTATAAGTGTTTAAGTTCATGTTTGGTAAGTTACAAAAAGAATAGAGAATAAGTGAATTGAAGCAGAGAGGTTCGACAAAGGTTTTTCTGAAAAATATAGAATATGGGCCGTATAATTGAGATATGGTTCGTATTTTGAGATATGGACCGTATTTAAGGATTTTAATTTTTTTTAAAGAGAGCAAAATTCTTGAGGGGAATTATACAGACCAACTATATGGACAACATGTTGGCCGTATAATTTTATACGGTCCGTATTATTTAAGTCGGTCGAATTTTTCCCTTTTGTTATAAATTAAAACCCACAACTTGGGGCTCATTATTTCATCAAATCAGATCCCTAGTGACCTTCTAAGCTCTATCAACCATTTCTAATCATCCATAAACATTCCAACTCATTTGAAAAGAAGATCAAACCTTAAAACCCTAAACTAGTTCATGGAAGGAGATTGTTCTTGCTTCTAGTTGAAGTTGTGGTGAACAAGCTTTGGAGTAAGTTGTGGGAGGTGAAATTCTTCAAGCTATAAGGTATGTTTTTCACTCCACTTGTTATGTTTAGTTGATTTGAAGGTTTAGCCAGTCTTAAAGGTGAAAATAATTATGGAGAAAAATCATAAGGTGTTGTGTTGAAGTTGTTGTTATGGATTGGCTATGAAAAGTAGTTTTGGGATGGAATTGAGTATAATTTGAATGTAATCTTTTAGGATATGGTATTGTTGATATTTTTATTGTTGTTTGGGAGTTGTTTTGGAGTTAGTGGAAGTAGATGATAGAGGGGAAATGCTGTCCGATTTTCATTAGCTTACCAATTGATTTAGTTTGACCTTATTAGAGTTTCAATGATTTAACATTAGTATGGATCATCTTTAATGTAGATTTGCAAGCTCGGAAGGATAGACGTTGAGTGGTTAAGTAGACGAAGAGGTATATAACGTTGTCCCTTTCTTTCTTAAAGCATGATCATATTGATACGAAACTTATACAAATGATGTCCAAAGTGATTCTATTCCTAGAAACACTAGAAGCTCATGTCTCTTGATGTTCTTATGATATTATGAATTCTTGTCTCACGATTATTGATCTTGTCTTATAGTTATTGATCTTGTTCATTGTTGCTAATCTCATCTTGTGGTTATTGTTCCTTCAAGGTGAGATACGCTGATGATGATAGTTCCATAATGATAATCAGAGGTTATCGACCTTATGTCACTCAATAGAGTTATAACATTTCCTTGGGTTCTTATATATATATATATATATATATGTATTTTTCGACACCGAGCCGCGCTATAGTCGTATATATATATATATATATATATAGCCCTATTTTTCGACACCGAGCCGCGCTATAGTCGGCCGGGTACGACACCTATTGTGCATACCACTGCAGTTGAGTACGGATGACACCGAGCCTATTATGGCGGTACGATATTATATATATGTATATGTATGAAAATATTTTTTTTAAAAGGAAAACATGCATGTTATGTGCCTTAAGAGGCATCCAGATGTGTAGGTTATTTCTCTCTTATCTCATGTTATTTACAAATCTTTATTATGATGATCTTTATGCCTTACATACTCGGTACATTATTCGTACTGACGTCCTTTTATTTGTGGATGCTGCGTTCATGCCCGCGGAGTAGACGAGCCGATCCGGACCATAGGGCTGCTTCCATCAGCGTTTGTACCGGAGCACTCCATTTGTTCCTGAGTTGCGGTTAAGCTTGGTATGATTCTTTTATGTACGTTTGGGCATGGCGGGGTCCTGTCCTGTCCTTATTATGTTATGTACTCTAGTAGAGGCTCATAGACAAATATGTACAATTTGATGTTCTATGACCCTCTCGGTCCATATTTTGTTATATCATTTTTGTTGCCTAGTCGGCTTGTATATGTGGGCACGGTTGTTAACTGTATATATATGCGTATATCTCTTATGTCCTGCGGTTTATGATATCTGTTAGTTAGCGTTATGACGTAGGTATGATTACGTGATACGTCTCTTTGTCATGTGGTGCTCGGTAGGTTAGCTCACGGTGCCGTCTTGGCCTCGATTGGGTCGTGATAAGGTAGTATCGGGCTTGAGTTTGTCCTAGAAATTTGTCTGTGAGCCATGTCTGGTAGAGTCCTATTTTATGGGTGTTTTAGTGCGTGACTTTTTTGAACAAGAGGTTTAACGAGGACGATTAGGAAAATTGGCCTTTCTTTCTTATCTTAGATCTTGCGATAGAGAAGCGATATTGTCGGGATTCACTTTCGACCGTGTGTTATGATTTCGGTAATGCATGACGAGGGAAAGCAGCCATTGAGAAGGACAAAGGCGGTGGCGAGGGTAGGAGAACTGGACGGGTACCGGTAGAGGTTGAGGAGGGTGAGTCCCAGAATAAGGTTCCATCTCGATCCTCTCATACTCCACCCACTTCAGAGGAGCATAGAGGAGATCCAGCCTCAGCTCCAGCACCCCCAGTTCCTCCACCTGATACCTCGGGTCAAGAGATGCGACAGGCCATTCAGTTGTTGACTCAGTTAGTAGCCGCTCAGGCCCAGTGTCAGGGTACGGGTCATGGTGATAGGGCTGTTAGTGCTAGGGTTCAAGTTTTTATTAGTTTAGACCGCCCAGAATTTTTTGGGTCAAAACTAGATGAGGACCCCTAGAATTTTATAGATGGGATGTTGAGAATATTGTGGGTGATGCATGCTTCAGATACTGAGTTAGTGGAGTTAGCTTCCTATAGATTACGGGATGTTTTCGTTCACTAGTATGATACTTGGGTGTCTTCTAGAGGGGTTAATGCGCCCCCACCCGTATGGCAGGAGTTCACAGATGCCTTTTTTTAACATTATTTGCCGCTAGAGATTCGATGAGCCCGAGCTGATAGGTTCCTGAATCTTAAACAGGGGAACATGAGTGTTCAAGAGTATAATATCCATTTTTAATTTATTGGCTAGCTATGCTCCAGTTGTTGTAGCTGATATGGGAGACCGTGTTTATCGGTTTGTGAGTGGATTGGGACTAAATTTGATTGATGACTGCATGACGGCTTCTCTTCATATAGGTATGGATATTTCTCATATTCAGGCGCACACTCAAAATCTCGAGGAGCGTAAGCAGTAGCGGAGAGCCTAGCCTGAGCATGATAGGGGTTATAGTAAGAGAGCCAAATCTTCAGGTGCTATTAGTGAGGTCAGAAGGGGTCAGAGGCAGCAGTATTCTAGGCATTTGGGTCACTCAGCGGTTAGTACACCCCCGTAGTTTGTAGGTCAGACATTTGACCGATCTACTTATTCAGGACTAGGTCAGGGTTCCCGAGCCTCAGGTTCTCAATATAGAGGTGATCCAGGTCAGATGAGGCCATTTTACCATGATGTACTCAGTGTGGTAAGTTATATGCTGGATAGTACCATTTGAGTTCAGATGTTTGTTATGCTTGCGGGCAGCCAGACCATATAATGCGTGAGCGTCCATCGAGGGGTGGTAGAGGTGTAGTTTAGCCTACCAGATCGTTAGCTGGTTCATCATCATCTGTACGCCCTCTAGGGCAAGGCTCTCAGTCATCAACAGGCCGCGGTAGAGGCAGAGGGGGGCGTCTAGCTCGAGCGGTCCTCAAAACCACATTTATGCATTAGCTGGTCCACAGGATCTTAAGTCTTCACCTGATATGGTTATAGGTATACTATCAGTATCTTCTTATGAAGTATATGCATTGATTGATCAAGGTTCTACATTATCATATGTTACCCCTTTTATTGCTAGTAACTTTGGGGGTGAAACATGAGGCGATTAAACATTTTGAGATATCTACACATGTTGGTGATCCAGTGATAGCTAGATGGGTATATATAAACTGTGTGGTTATAGTATGTGAACGTCATACTATGGAAGATTTGATTGAGCTAGATATGGTAGACTTTGATGTCATTGTAGGTATAGATTGGTTGTCTTCTTGTTATGCTAATTTTGATTGTAGAATAAAGATAATTCGATTTCGGTATCCAGAAGAGCCAGTTCTAAAATGGAAGGGTAATACAACATCTCCGAGAGGTAGGTTTATTTCCTATCTCAATCATAGCACTTATAGAACCTTTCCATAGGCCTGATGATCTTGAAAGTTATAGAAGAAGGTTAGGGATCCACAATTCAATGGTTAATATTTTAGAGAAGATTTTTTTTGACTGATGATTGGCAAGGTCAGGTTATTATGGATTTAGTGCAACATGTGACTCTTAAATGACTCATGTCAACTTGCAGCACGAAGCTTTTGTTACAGTTGTCTATGCTAAGTGTACTGCTACAGAAAGGCTATAGTTATGGGATTCAATTACTCATATTGCACTGAATATTCAAGGGCCATGGATAGTAGGGGAGACTTTAATGTAATCCTGAAAGCTGATGAGGAACTCGTGGGTCTACCTTTTTATTTTTTTAAGAAGCTGGCGACTTTGTTCGATACGTAAATGTGTAGTACGATGGAACTGAAATTCTCTAGTTGTAGATATACTTGGTAGAATGGCAGAACTGAAGAGGATTGCATTTTCAAAAGAATTGACAAAGTTTTTGGAAATCAGGAGTTCATGGATCTTTTCCCATCATCTGAAGTCTCACATCTTATAAGGCATGGATCAGACCATGCCCCTCTCCATGTTGTGTGTGATAGTCAAGAGGAGTTGGTTGTTACGCCTTTTAAGTTCCTAAATTTTTGGTCTCAACATCCAAATTTTTTGGAATGGGTTCAAAATGGCAGTGCTTAGATTAACGGCAAATGCTTTCACTCGGTTTCGGGCTAAAATGAAAAAGGTGAGTGAAACGGCTTTGGCAAAGTGGATTAAGGACACATATGGCAATATTTTTCGGCAAATCTCAACTATAGAAGATGTTATCAAGGGGATGCTTTTTTAAATTTAAAACCTTCCATTTTGGGAAAAGACTTTTTCCA
>NC_081351.1:62100216-62127516 GCF_029784015.1 Lycium ferocissimum
CATCCGCGACGTAGGTGTGGCACATTTGTGCTCAATCTTTCCAGAAATTCACCTAAGTGTCGCAAGCTTCTCTCGTTCACTCGTGTACATAAGATCAACTCCAGGATAAACCAAAACTGCTCGGTTTCTCATCGTTTGTCTTCATCGTACCTAGACACATGAAATATAGCGACATAAGCTCAAATAGAACGATTTCATCATATATTAGGCGATAAAAGTCTTAAGAATGGGATGTAAAATGACACAAAACATGATATTTGTGTCAAATATCAATTGCTATGGCTGGGTATGTATGACATCGAACCTACATGGTCGGGTATGGTACTACTATATACGTATGCGTGTGTATGGAACATTTCCATTAGAAAAAGGGTAAGTAAATATGATGAACCTCTCAAGATGTATATATGGCTCTCTTATCTCATGGCTCCTCTATCTCATGTTATCCTTCATGCTATTATTATGTTACTGCTTATGCCTTACATACTCAATACATTGTTCATAGTGATGTCCTTTTGTTTGTGGACGCTGCGTCATGTCCGCAGGTGGACAGGGAAATAGACTTGATCCTTAGGCTGCTTATCCAGAGACTGCTTAGAGGAGCTTCATTTGATTCGGAGCTGCAGCTGTTGGTACTATTCTTTTGTGTACATATATGGGCATGGCGGGGCCCTGTCCCGTCTTTATGATGTTACATACTCTTTCTAGAGGCTCGTAGACAGTTGTGTATAGCTAGATGTCTCTAGCCTTGTCGGCTCATATTTTGTATATCATTTTGATAGCCTTGTCGGCTTGCGTATAACTACATATATGGGCATAGTTATTGATGTTGTTATAAAAGTTCCATAGCCCGATGGAAAGTGTATTATTGATGCATAGAGATTATAAGTAGGCCATGGCGCTCACCTAGATATGATTGTGGAAGTATGATGAGAGGTGCCCGGTGGGTTAACTCCGGGTGCCCGTCATGGCCCTCCGGTTGGGTCGTGACATATATATTCCATCTTCACTATGTATACTCTATTGAACTTCTTTCTTATTCATTATATATATTTTTATGAATTAATTGTTGAGTACTAAAACACTAGTAATAGGTATTTGTTTACTTGGAAATGAAAAGTAAGATTCTATATTTTCCTTTTTCACTCTGTATTCTCTATTGAAATTCCTTCTTATTTATTCTATACATTTTTTCAAATGCAGATTCGCGACAAAGTAAAAAGAAGAGGCATAGAGGAAATGACTATGATGAAGTGATGTCATCGTCAAGGGGAAAAGATGATTCCATAGAAAATAAAAGGAAGGGAAAATATCCAATGTTGATGCCTTCACTGGATGATAACGATGGTGGTTCAAAGGAATCCGAGGGGAATCCATCAATTAAAAAAATGATATGCATCAAGACACCATCACTGAAACTTGAAAAGAGGACTCCGAGCATCCCCCACGAGGAAGAGCTATTTTACTCCTTTTTATGGAATAACGGAAACAGAAACAATGGAGTATATTATTTTGAAAAGATTAATTTTTCTTAACTCGAGAATTCTGAAACAAAAACAATGGGCTATTTGTTTGAAAATCAAACCATTTAACTTGAGAATTTTTTCAAAGGAGTTGGAGAAAAGAATAATTTTGAAAGAGGTTTTTTTGGAAAGGATTTCAAATGGTTTGAAGGGCTTTAAATGATTTTCAAGAAGCAGAATCTTGTTTTGGGCCAAGCCCACCACAATTTGGATAAAACAAAGGAGATTATTTTTTAAAACCCAAGTTTAGGAAAGGGATTAAAAACAAGAATGTGGTTGACCTTCAAATAAAAAATAAAAAGAGGTAATTCTTACGACTTAAAAGGGCAATTTTGTATAACTTTATGACATATTTGCAAAAGGTATATACTTGAAACATTTCAAAACTTATAAGGACAAATAGGACATAAAATTTGAGACCAAAATTAAGTTGAACTCTACTCAAAGGGAAACCTTGAGTGTGTTGTAGTCCGGAAAGTGAAATGACCATTTAAAACCTTATACACATTTCTTAAAAAGGAATTCAACTATCCTTGAAAGAAGTAAAAAGACTTTTTCCAAAACCATTTTATGATCTATGCCATGACTACATATACAAGTGTTAAATTAATTTTAAGCAAATAAGCACAAATCAGACTTTGATACTCGAAGGTCAACCACATTAGTGGATTCTTAATATCGGTGTGGCTAACACCTTTCCGGAAGAATTTGAACCCTTACCTAAACTCTGGTTAAAAAAGGTTTTATCTTTGTTTGAATAAACCCTTTTAAACTTGGTTTTTCTAATTTCCTAATAAATTAGGTGGCGCCTCTAAAAACAAAGAAATTCAAAAGAGTCCTGACTATGAAATAGCTTTTATGCCTCGCTTAAAAGTGAACCATAACACATATCATGTGCATACCTCTTATACCATATATACATACTACTTTATCTAGCATATACTTCTTCATATATTATATATACTACTATGCATATACATCTCATATACCACCTTATACACACCCATGTATACCGTTTCTTATACCTTATATACATACTACTCCAATATGTCCTATATACCTGTAATGACCCGCTCGGTCGTTATGGAGACTTTGACCCTTTTTCCGTCACTAGTATCTTCCCGAGGCTAGGAACGAGCTAACAATGACTCAAAAAATATAAGTTAAAGTTTTAAAACTTGATTCGGTTAACTATGTTTTTTGTTTGAACTTGTTGTGTGTTCATTTGGGGGTTAACTTAATAATTCTGACCTCCGTTGGGAATCCCGAGGTCGCGGGTTAGTCTGTAGCATATTTTTACATTGGTTTACAAGATTAGCTTGCATTATTAGGACCTCAGATTGATTGTGAGAAGTCGGGCGAAAGGTTAGTAAAATTTATGTGCTCACTGCCTAAAGGGCATCGCTGCAGCGGAAGGATTCCTGCTGCAACGAAGCCGCTGCAGTGAGAAGGTGTCTTGCTGTAGGGAAAGGTCGAACTTCCAAGGGTCTGCTGCAGTGGAAGTGGTTCTCGGCTACTGAGCCGGCCAACCGAAACGGGGACCTGCTTGGTCCTCGAGAAACCCTGTTTGTATACCTTATTTCGACCCCACTCCCCACATAACTCCAAGAACAGTTTCCAAGAACCCTTGAGGCAAATTTTCTAAGGCTAGGTCACTACTCCTTCATCAAGGTAACTTTCCACCATTAATTTTTTTTCGTTTTTCAATCATGATAACTTCTAGCATCATTAAAAGCTTTTTAATGGAGAATTGAAAGGTTAGAACACCTAAGTTTATAAAACCCTAGAATAATGAATGGGTTATTTATATTATTGATAATTGTTCATCTAGGAGTTTACATAATCACTTCCTAGGATGATAATTTGATATTAAATGGTGAAATTATTAAATTGAAAACTAGGGTTCTCAAAATAATGGAATCCTTGGCCTAAAAACTATGTAAGGAGGGTAAATCGATTAGAAAACCCATTAACTAGTTCAATATGATGACTGAGACTAGAATTAGGATGATTATATTCCTAAGGATTAATTAACCAACTGAAAATGGTAGAAGTAATTGGGTCTTCTTGCCCAAATTATTGTCCTTGTTTGAATAAAAGGTTAATCGCTTACTTAGCATCATATTGCTAGACTTTGCTTATTTTGAGGTGCTTTGAAAATAAAAGGCTTGTATGGAGAAGTTCGTGGCTCCAGTTCTGCATTCGAGGTAGGTTACGGCTTACTTTAGTTAGACTTTGATTAGCAAAACGTATATGTTGTGTAGAATTGACGGGAGAAAGCATGATTAGGTCTTCGGACAAGGTGTTTGTCTTGATATTAGCTAGGTTGTTATGACTTCTGATTATGTGGGCTTGTCGCCGTTATTTACGCATTGTGAAGGTGTAGTTGTATTCATACTGTGGTGATTTGGGATGGAATTCTATTAGCTTAGTTATTGTTGAGGGTGGCTTGCTGCCCTATTATTGTGATTAGACTTACTACTTGAATGGTTGTGTTATGATACGTGTTGTACCCAGTTCTCTTTTATTGTGACACACATCATCAGAGAAAGGAAGGATAATGAGTTTAGACTTGAATTGTGATATAAACTTATCACAATACGCAGATGAAAACTTGACGTATGGATTACGGTTGATGGTGATATTATATTTGGCCTACATTCTCATTCCATATGTATATTGATATTGAATTATGACTTGGTGTTGATGATGATATATGAGAAAATGGAGCCCCTTGGTGGTACAAGACTTAGTTGTGAGATGTACTCATTATATTTGAAAGTAAAAAGAGACATAGACTCTTTATGTTGGCTGAGATGGTTTGAATGCTTCATTCTATGGTTGAGTTGACTTATCTAAAGTTTTGGAAGGGCTTATAGTATTGTGACTTGCACTTTTATTTGCACTTTATTTCATTGATTGATCATACTTATAGTTGAGTTGATTTAACTAAGTCTTGATATGACTTATGGCATTATGACTTCTTGTACCTTCGTCGTTATTTTAGTGCATTGATTTACAATATTTACACCAATTTCTGCATTCACACATTATGAAAATGGTTTGGAATTGTTGAAAGGAAGGTGTTCATATATACCCTTCACTGATTGATTAAGATAGTTGTATGATTAGGCTATGGTTGAGCAGAGTTATTGGTGAGTCTTGTTATGACTTGTGTTACTATGACTGTACTTCATTGTTTTGGCTTTGATATGTGTTCTTGAGTTATTCATTATGATTCAATAATGAGGCATTGTTGATTATATTTTGAGATGGAACATATACATCTATTAAGGCACATTTGACAGGGGTGACGATATGGCCTAGTTGTGAGCTCGTGGTCCGAGGTTCGTTCTGGAACGAGTGGTACATAGATACCATGGGTCCCCTGCAGGTCATGACTATTTGGAGAAAACATTACCATTTAGCATGTGTGTACTGGTTTGGAGTATTTGGTCAGTGCATCGCATTGCACATCATTATATTTTGCATTACTCTTCATTACATTTTATTCTGCATTATTATATGGCTTGTTTAGTTCTGATTTTGGTATGGTTTGTTGAAACGGTTGTTGTGGTATAAATATGTCATTGACTGACTGAAATTATGGATTAGTGACTCTACCTAAGGTCGGAACTTGGACTTGTGATTATCGGGTGAGATTATTGAGACTGGGCAGACTTGTGGTTTAGAAGTTTCTTCTTAGGCTGTGATTTAGTTATGAGATATTCTGTGACTTGGATATGAGAATTGTGTGCCTATATATTTATCTTGTTGATTTTATGCTTATATGCGTGAACTAATATTAGTCCGCCTGTGATGCTTACCGGTACATAGTATTTGTAATGATACTATCTTACTGCATCCTTTTTGAGTTCAGATTGTGATCCAGAGATTTCACCCAGACCACATATCTAGCTTGAAACTAGTTTGCTTGATCAGATCCGAGGGTGAGCTTCTATCCATGCCATGCCGCCTGAAGATCTTTCTTTCCAGATGTCTACTTTCATTCCAGACATTATTTATTATTATATTTGACAGATATTTCATTCTTTAGACATTGTTGGTTAGAGTCCTTGTACGATGACTTTCAGATTTTGGGAATTTAATAGTTAGACTTCCGCACTTATATTATTTATCATTTATGACTTGGTTAGACTATTTATTTATTCACTTATTTATTGATTGTTAGAGTATAAATGATTAAAGAAGTTGAAATTAGCTAGGATTAATGGGTTAAAGGGTAAGGGTTCGCCTACTAGTGAAAATAAGGTAGGTGCCTATACGATCGGTAATTAGGGTCGTGACAATACCGCTTTGTATATATACCGATATACCATTTCTTATACCACACAAACATACTACTTTCATGTATTCCTATATACCTTATACACCATATATACCTTTTCATTTAATTAAACTACTTTATCACCATTCTTAAGCTTATTTCGTTCTCTTCATTTTCTTTAAGTAGATAAAATAGAATAGATAATCCTTTCTCGTATTTAGACTAATTGAAGGAACTATCGTTAGATAGAATTTAAGGGATGTCTAATACCTTTCCCTTAAAATAAGTAGAATCCTTACCTAGAATCTCATTGGTTTTGTAGAGTTATAGAGCTTACATTAAAACACATATAGATGTCCTGGATCCTTTAAATTAGGTGGCAACTCTAAACCCTTTACAAACCTAGGGAAAAGAGCCATAAGTTGTTAACTATTTTTGACTAGTTCAAAATAGGATGCAACAACATGACAACTCTGTTGGGGATTGACTTTAGATTTTGACCTGAACAGATTTAGTTTGAAAAAGGAAACACTTAAGGGGTGTTTGTTTATTTGTTTGCAGTTGTTATTACCTGTAATTTACGTATCATAAACTGCTACACTGCTATGTTTGAAAGGACGCAAGCCCTGCCAAATTTGAATTCTTATTTGTTTGAAAGAGACTATATGCTACTGCTTTCCTTGCACTGTCATTGCACTACTTATTGATTCTATAGCCGTACACTGCACACACTGTGGTTCAAGGTATCGTCATACACTGCTCCGACTTATTATTTGGATTCTTTAGTTTTAGAGTTTGTAGGATAGTCTTATTACGTGCCCTCTCGCAATTATCTAGTCCTACTCTTGAAAATCACAAGAAAAACTCTTACTCTTAAAAAAAAGTGATCTTGCATACACCTTAGGCAGGATAATCCTAGGTATTATGTTTGCAATTAGGAAACCTCCTTTATGTCAACAGGTTCTAGACCTAATGACATAACTTTTATGTGAATAATGATGATCCAAAGGCTAAACACTAACAAATTCGGAACAAATAGGTTGGCCTTGTTTAGAGTTTTATTCCCGTCGATGGACGTGGATTATTTTCATAATTCCCTCTACGTTTTACATCCTTTCTAGTCAACAGGCCTGGAGTATTGTCAAAAGCTCCACCTACATTTGATACCCTTTTCTAATCAACGAACGTGGAATGTTCTTGAAAATCTGCCTATGTTTGACACCCTTTTCTAGTCGACGGACGTGGAGTATTTTTCAAGAGCTCCTCTTACGTTTGACATCCTTTTCAATTCTATAGATAGACGTGGAGTAGTGTCAAACTTCCGCCTACATTTGACACCCTTTTCAATCCTATCGACAGACATGGAGTATTGTCATAATCTCCCCCTACATCTAACATCCTTTTCTAGTCAACAAACATAGAGTATATCAAAACTCCTCCTACGTGTGACAACCTTTTTGAGTGATGGACGAGGAGTTCCCATGACTCCACCTATGTTTGACATCCTTTCATATTCGACTAATGTGGAGTATTTTCAAGACTCCGACTACGTTTGACATCCTTTATCGCTCTCTTATCAATGACATGGCCTTGAGTTTTTTTTTCTCTCTTACATTCCCTAAAAGAGCTTTGTGTCCCACTCTTATCATTCATACCAAATCTATGCCCTCGCAACATATCTTTGCACCTTCACTAGAATCATTTAAGGCTTTTTCAGCCTTACCTTTTGTATCTCCCAATCCACTCTTCATCAATGAAGTTTAGAGTTGTTTTGAATCTGAATGTGTCAAATATATATATATATATATATATATATATATATATATATATATATATATATATATATATATCGGACCGAATAAACCACACAAAGAAAGAAGATAGTTGTTGTAAAGATTGTCAAGAGAATAATACATGTTGTAAAAACAAGACAGAAATAAAAAAATTTAACTCTAGAAGAAGAAGAAATTCTAGGGGACGAGGATTTGTTAGAAAAAAATTATACTTTAATAGACATAGAAACAGAGTTATATAATTTTAAAACAGGAATAGAAAGAATAGGAGTAATAAAAAAATTATATATATAAGCCTGGGCCTACCTCAGGTAAAAAGAAGTCCCATGCTTTTTTTAGGACTTGCAATATTATAAATTATTACTTCACACAACCTATATGTTTTATTGGTATTACTTGTTAAGTGATTCATCTGCTATATGACTTTCTTGAGCTAATTTGTGTTAGGATTAAGCTACTACCTATGTACTCAAAGAACCAAGTTCTTTGAGCAACTATGCAAGAAGGAAAATTACCGAATAACAAATCAACACAAGAAATAGCGTCGAAACGCTCCTTCCTCAAGGGAGGAAATATCGCGATCTACCCAGTAGGAATTTTCCCAAACTCTTAAACGAGTCCAAGAATTTAAGGATCACAATCTCACTTGAAATACCTAAGGAACTATTCTAAATAGTCCCCTATCTACCCTCTTAATGCTCAATAGTTTCAAACTGCTTGTAACACTTCAATGAATCTACCCGTCAAAGAAGTCCCTTACAACTCAATACCAAACACCTATTACACAATTCTAAAAAAGGTAAATAGATGAAACCATAACTAGAACCTAACTATTACAACAATAGAACTTAATGATAAATCTTGATAAGCTCAGGTTCTTCATCAACGTGTAGTTGGTTATCTAGAGACTCGGGTGTTAATCTACTCACTTGATGCCTAATGTTCAACTGTTGTGATTATGGTTGTGGTTAAGCTCTGAAGCTTGTTCGTGATGTGTTATATAGAGGTAGTTGTCGCCTTGTCTTTTACGAATCCAACCAAGTATTAGTATCATAATTGGCATCGGAAATCAATCCTTGTTTGACTTGGATCTCTTTGTTTCCTTGTATGCGAGTCAGCTTCTCCTTTCCTGCTTCAATGCTATGTTCATCTGCTCAACTTATGATAATATTTTCATAACATAAATCCAACCTTTTATCAAATAGGAATGAGTCGATATTCCAGTTCTCCCAATTGGCATGAAATTTCTCTTTGACAGTCTTCGGTGTACCTTGATAAGGATTAGTTCCTCTGATGTTGTGACTGCTTCACTGAATCCTTTGGATATCTTTTTAGACTTTTAGTTCTTCAATAAGTTCTTTATGTCTCCCTTGAACTTGATTGCTTCTGGATGTGTTGTTTGCCAAATCATCAAAACATCAGTTTAAGCTCATCAACTTTATTGAGTCAGCTGCTAGTCAACAAATTTTCATTATATTTTTACTAACATCTTCTTTTGTTTTTTAGAAGGAAAAAATAATCAACTTTGATTATCAAATAGTTGTGCATTCACCTATTTAGTCTCTTTACTTATGACATACATCTCGGTTTATTCTGCAAGTCTCACAAAATCTTTCATCATCGACCATTCCATGAGCACTAGTTACTCTAAAACATCCGTTTAGACCTAAGATTCTCCTCAAAGCCTTGTTTACCGATTGTGGGGTCTCTTTCTTACCCAGGAACGCCTTTCCCGACATTATGCCTCTATAAGATTCACGTCGTTATTTCGTTGGTCCATCTTGGGTCACTTGAATTCATTCCCAACTTAGAGTTCCTCTAAATTAATAACCAATCACCTGCCAATTTGAATATATGTTTGCACAATCCAGACCTTACATACATCCTCAATCTTCTTCTAAGTCACTCATATATACAATCTTCTATTCTCGAGCACTACATAATGTTGTACTCATCAGTTTCACATCTAATAGAAAATTTGGTGACCAACAGAACGTTACATGAATCAAAAGTATTCATCTTTGGCTTACCCTAGCGTTGTTATCATAAAACTCAATTGCGTTAATCATACCTAATTTTCACACTCCTTAGCAACATTCATTTCTCTTCAGAAAGTTGACTTGAGTTGAAAATCAAGGACATGGGTAATCAGATCTCAAACATTAATCCAACAAAGGACAAAGTTTGCATACAACAAATTCTGGTCACAACAAGATGGAATCGGTAGACTCGAGTAGCACGAATAGAACTAGAAATCAATGATGTCAAGGAAATGATACCAGATCTCAAGAAGTCACCCAATGCAGATTCTGAAGGCTCATCTACCATTCCCTTTGACATGGATATCCTATCTTCCTTGGGGCTTCGCTGTTCTCAGGTTGCACGTCACATTTAACAGACTGATAATAGAAAGGAAAAGGCACAAGAAAAGACTCCAACCACGTGATCATCTGTGAGCAACACGCTCTTTTAGAAAATGTGCACTATTTTAAAACTATGTGTGACCTGATTTCTGCTGGTGGGATACATAGGCAACCTATATTAGGTTCGGTCTCTTTACAATAGAAACCCCCGTATCCACTCCAATGACAAGTTGAAACTAAATGCAGAATTGAAGTACACATCGATAAGACTTTGACACATTCGGTCAAAGCATCCTGAGATATGCCAAGAAATCATCAAGGTCAACGCCTTCCCCAAAAGTTGTGGCAGATTTTTGAAGGACACTCCAAAGATCGGTAGAGACTAGGGTCCGATTCAGGCCAAAGCCATGATTTTCAACTCGGGTTAACTTCACGCATTATTTTTCAATCGCATGTTTTTCTCATCCATGAGGCTTGCGTAGCATAGGTGTAATAACCCATACCTTTGGGGTAAAATTAGAAGTGCTCGTCATGATAAGTAGGTCACGTCCTGAAGTATTTGAGTCATATATTAGTCGTACGTCAAGGTTGGATGTATAACGGTTGCGATTAAGAAGTAAGCTAAGGTTCATTCAAAGTTAAGATTTTAAATCCATTAATATTTGCGTCAGATTCCCAGAGCTTTACTCCTAGCATACATGGAGTTACGGGTGATCCACCTATAAAATTCAAGCTCTATGAGTCTAGTTCCAACTCCACAAACCGTCCGTCGATACGACGATGGAGTAAAATGTTATGCGCAATTTACCATGAGACGGCGCGGCTGCCCAAAGGCAGAATTTGGAAACAACACCAACTAGCTTCACCTATGTGCTTCGACTATGCGTATCACCTATCTGTTTCTCCTATGTGCTTCACCTATGTGTTTCACATATGTGCTTCACCTACTAGCTTGAGAAAAGTGGAGGGCATATAAGGCCGAGTTGATATTTTCCTTATCATTTTCACCCTCTCTTCTTAAAGATTAGTGTAAGGCCGATCCTCTCTCCTCCCCAAGCTTTCCAAACTGATTTTCTTTTCTTCAATCTTCAAGGTAAGTTGATGCTAAGTTTAAGCTCGGGTTCTTCCCGTTAATCACTTGGTGCCTGCACTGATTCTTCTCCAATTATAGTTATTCAAAGGTTACTTCAAGGTGAAATAAAGTAAGGAAATCCAAGGGTTTTGGGAGCCACGGTAATATTTCTCATCTATGATCATCTGTTACCTCGTATAAGCATTTTAATTGTGTTTTTGTTAAGAACTCACGGAACGGTGATCAAAAGTCGTGAGTTCAAGTTATAGTAGTTACACAAAGTGATTTAGGAGTTGTTTTCTTGTGATATAGAGTTCAGGAAGGGTTAGATAGCTCGTGTAGAGTTTGTATGTTGTTAAAAAGAGATCGGGTGTGGAGTACACAAATTATAGCCTCCGGAGCTCACCGTCCTCTAATTGCTTGACAATAGTGTTGGTATAGCTATAGTGTTTGGTTGGGATATAGTTATGTTGATATTAACCCCTTCTTAATATGTTAAATGTCTATCGGAAGGATTGAATCGAGCGTTACTCGGTTTGATTTGGGTGACTTCTAGAACATTCCTCGAGCTGTTCTTAATTGGCTGGTGATGAGGCTAAGCCCGAGATTAATCATTTCGCCTTTGAAGTTTTAGTTGATAAGGGGAAGACAGACAGGACCAAGCAGTCAGGCTACTTATGATGAGCCAACAAATTCCTTTTCAGATAAGGGTGAATATTAGCCCGAGATTAATCATTCCACTAGTTTTAGCTAATAGGGGGAAGAGATACGGGAGTAGGACAGTCAGGCTTCTTATGATGAGTTGACAAGGTCCTTTTCAAATAGGGGTGAATATCTCATTCGTAGGTATTCCTCTACTGCTCACACATCTACTATTTTTGTTGAGGTGGTTGCAATCCTCTAGCCAAGGTTTCCGATCGGGAGATCACATCCACCAGGTGATGTGAACTTATTAAAAAGTCCATTTCATGCTAAGCAGTACCTCTATGACCTACTTGGTCCAATGGAGAAAGCAAAGCTCCATGGATATATTGTCAAGCAACTATTTTCTCGAGTGGGTTATGCGAGTCTCATGGTAAGAATATGTATTATTCATTAAGTTACTTGTCTTTTGAGTTCAGGGGATAGTTTATCCTTCCATACTTCCCTCTCTATCCTCATTCTTTTTATAGGGTACATACTTGCTATGGGAGCCAATAAGAGAGCCCTGGAGGAGCACGAACATCTTGTCCAATTATCCCAAGATTATGTACATATGTCTACCGTGAAGGCCGCTTGGGAAGACAAGGCCACAGATACCACTCAGTCTGTGGAGGAAGCACACCGGGACATACGCAAGCAACCATCCACGATTCCCAACTTTTTTCTGCTACCAACAATGTTAAGTAGCTAGGGCAGCGATTAAGAGCTGGGATAATGTTGAGAAAGAGATGGTAGTGAACATTTCGCAAGTGTCAGCGGAGAATGTCGATCTGAAGATAGTTTTCTTGAAGGCTGAGAAATTCCTCCAAGAGTGAGGGAATGACATGTTCCACATTGAGGATGAGAAGGAGCTGCACTAGAAGCTTGTGGAGGACAAAACCTGCAGAAATCCACATTGAGGATGAGTAGGAGCTGCACTAGAAGCTTGTGGAGGACAAAACTTGCAGAGATCTTGAATAAAACTAGTCGACGGCGAGGGTCAGGTGGTTGTTCTGCGAGAGGTCATCAGAGGCATACTGGATCTTTTGGAAGCACTCATTGTGGCAAAGAGCAAGTCGATGAGGTTGAGTGGCTTCTTGAAACCGCTTACCCCGAATTCTACCCAAGCACTTCGAGGAGGTTGATGATAACTTTGGGCCACCGGGAGAAGACGATCAGGGTGGTTTGGTAGACCCTCCATCCACTTTATGACCAATAGCTACAGCATCAGGTGCCTCATATTCTTCCTAAAATCATGTGATAAGTTCTGATCCCCTGTTCTCTGTCTCCGGAGACGTATTTTGTGATTCATAGTAAGGAGTTTGAGCACCTTGTACTTCGCGGCTTCTTCACTCACTTTTTTCAAGTCTCCCTTAGTGAAGATTAATCCCATGTTACCCATAAGGTAAGGGATAATATTTGAGGTCAGCTTTACTAGTTCTTTCTGCATGGACCCGAATGGTCCTTTTTGCTACAATACTCTTCCTTACTAAGATAACAAGCTTACATCTGACTTTCATATATGAAAGCAAGCTGACATCTAACTTTCCCATTTTGATTTACCCTTGATTATTAATACAAAGATTCTTTGGATTCATTTAACTTCATCTCCTTTTTATTTTCGACTGGTTTTAGTCTATGAAATTGTACCGGATACTACTTTGCTTTAGTTTCTCCAGTGTTTCAATATCACTCTTTACCATTCAAAATTGAAGTTTGCTTGTGTGATCAAAGCATTTTTTCTTTATTTCCGTACTTCATTTTTGAGTGGCTAAATTTATATCCACACTTCGTCTTGCACTTTCATTCAAGTGGCTAACTTTTATTTGTACCTCACTTTCGGGTGTTCGATTTTCTCTTAATCTCAATGTTTGATTCTAAGTTTGCACCTCCGTTTCAGTGTCTAACTTTGCACTTCTAGTTTTAGTGTCTCACTCAGGACTTCTGGTTTGAGTGTCTAACTCAGGACTTATGGTTTGAGTGTCTAACTCTGCACTTCTCATTTGAGTGTCTAACTTTCCTGACCTTTGTATATTAGGCTAAAAATAGTTATCTGCGCGTTGAGTATTTTGTGCCCGTGAAGAATGGTGTCTCATTTCACTTAGGCATTTTGTAGGATAATTAATATGTCTTGATTATTTGACAAAAAAAATCTGGATTCATTAAGTAGTTTATAAGAGAGGGATGTGTATCCGCGGTTATGGCAAACATACTTGTTTTTTCAGACCAAATCAAGAGAGGATAGTGAATTCATTAATATATAAGTGAGTCACATGAACTTTGTATTAGTAGTAAATGGTCATGTCATTGATCCATTTCATAAGAGGATCTTAAGAAATCCAAAAGATATTAAGTCGTACTTAATGATTATCCGTACTGTGAGTCTTTTATAATCTTTGGATGTTACATTCAAGATCTAGGATTAAATTTTGATAAAATGTATCGCTATCCGACCGCTTACATTCAATATAATAGCCTTTTGTCAATGTCGAATGCCCACCTTTTCCTGTACATGCCATAATTTGCTATTGTTGATGTGTTTTCGGGGTGTTTTTTGGCTGTCCAGTGATCAAAATTCATCCTTTCTAGGGTACTTGAACCTTGCTGAGTTTACTTAGCCTGATTACACTATGTAATCCCGCCAGTGTTTGAGTTCGAGGCATGAGGGCTCGGTCACTAGCTTTGTGCAACGTTTGTCACTTGTTCGAGGTATGTTTTGGTTTCATTATCGTCTCGGATGTGTTTTCCCTCGACCCTTTTCTTCAAAAGAAAAAAAAAAGACAAGGCGCGGTGTTCTACTTTTTATGTGGAAAGTGCTAATGTATTTGATCAGACATTATGGACTTTTTCCCGGTGAAGAACAATTGGTGCTCTCATAAGCTATCGGAGTCCGCAATCATTATTTGGATCAACTAAGCCTTTATAAATAAAAAATAAAAAAAAAGGTTAGTGTACATAAACACAATAATAAATGTATTGACAAAAAAAAAAGATGGACCATCATATTCACCTTTATATGTAATAGCATTTCAGATGAACAACATTACAGTTGGATGGGAGTAGATCACCTTCAACGGTCTCGAGTTGATAAGCTCACCTACCGGCGTCAGCCCTGAATCTGTATGGTCCTTCCAAGTTAGGTCCGAGCTTGCCTGCATTTTCTTCCATATTCTCCGAGTATGCTTTTCTAAGTATGAAGTCTCTGGGTCTGAAGTACTGGAAATTAACTTTTCTGTTTTTATATTTCACGACCTATTGCTTCTGAGCAGCCATCCAGAGGTGTGCTATTTCCCGGCGTCCTTCCAAGATGTCCAACCCCATTTCCATCGCTTGGTTGTTAGATTCTTCAGTTGTATGAGCGTACTTAAGGTTTAGTTTATTACTTCAATGGGGATTAGTGCTTCTATTCCACACACAAGGGAGAATGGTGTTTCTTCCGTGCTAGTTTTCGTCGTTGTCCGGTAGTACCATAAGACTCCTGGAAACTCTTCCAGTCATATGTCCTTGGCTTTCTCTAGCTATTTTTAAGCGGTTAAATAGGGTCTTATTTGATGATTCAACCTGACTATTTGCACCCGGATGATATGGCGTTGAGGTAATTCTTTGGATCTTCGAACCCTCTAACAATTAGCAATTCTTTTATTTGCGACAAACTGACACACGTAGTCCCAAACAATTTGGCATATTATATTATAGGTTATGAAGTTGATGACTTCTCTTTCTCAGGTCTAGGAGAAAGCTCTGGCTTCAACCCATTTAAAGAAGTAATCGGTAAGGAGCAATAAGTAACAGATCTATCTCGGGGTCGACTATGTTCATTTTCCACATCATGAATGGTCATGGCTCAAGTGCGGAGTGCCAAGGTTCGGCAGGTTGGTGTACAAAGTTTGCGAACCGTTGACATTCGTCGCACTTTTTGACATACTTCTTCGAGTCCTTTTCCATTTGGGGCCAGTAGTACCCGACCCATATAAACTTCCTGGTGAGGGATCGATCATCGTAGTGATTGCTGCAATGTGCTTCATTGGCCTCGTACATTACACTTTTGATTTGGCCTAGACCGAAGCATTTTGCCAGCGGGTACCCGTTGATCGTGTTGCCCGCTGGTGATCATAATAAAATATATAAATCTTGAAATAGATGTCATGAGTAAACTAATATTATATCATTCATGTTACGTCATGATATAAGGTACCACAAGTAAAATTTCACTCATGGTACCTCTTTGAACTCAACACTTTTCTAGGGGTTTGAAACTTTAGGCTAGTCCATGAGGGCTAAAAAGGCTTGATATAAAAAAAGAAATCGATCTTATTTAAGTGAATTATGAAAAAACTCCGGCATAAGGAGTTGAAGCTCGAATAGTGTCAGATCTGCGATTCAAACTCCTAGATTTTCACTCAAAAAAAAATCCTAGAATTTTAACCGATAAATGTTCAAACTCTAGTTAAAATTCCTGAAACTGTTTTATATTTTAGCTATAGATATTTTTGTCCAAAATTTTATTTCCACATTTAAAAATGGCTAAACGTTGAATTATTTTAAAATAATGGTTAAAGATTAATTAGTGTCCAAACGTTAATTATTTTCCATTCTCCCTAGGTACATAGTGATGTATTGCATGCATAGATTGTGATTGCATTAAGTACACACAATTAAATTGCATTCTAAAGGCAGGAAAAACTCACAAATAACCACTTTTGAACCCTATTATTCGAAAAAATAATCATTGTTTTGGAGTTCACTTATAGAGTTTGGAATTAAGTAGAGTAAAAGAACACCAATGCCTAATACACATAAAATAGTTACCCTTTTATGCCCTCTTTACTTTCATACTACCAAAATCCTTTAACCTTTCTACCTATTGTAGCTTTTGCAGGTAATTGTCTCTTTTTTCTTCTTTTCCTTTTTATTTCTCTACTTCTTATCTTCTTTCTCCTCTTTTATTCATTTAGTTTTTCACCAAATCATGCTATTCTTTATTTTCTTTTTCACCATAATCAGATTCCATATTTTGCTCAAGCTCCTTTCTTTTCATTTTCTTTTTCTATTTTCTTTTTTTTATTTCTTTATTGCTCGTTCCTCTTTTATTTCATTTATTCTTTTCTTTTTATCTCCATATCTAATTTCATTCACCGTTTTTGCTATTTTTTTTTTAAATTTCTGGTGATCTCCATGTACTTTTTTCTCCTTTTCTAATTTCATTTTTTCTTTATTTTCTATTTTTTTTTATCATAATCTTATTCTACAACACACCTTTTGACTCCTTTATTTTTATTTTTTCTCCTTTTGTAATTTCACTTTTTTCAAATTATTTTTTTCTTTATTTTCTATTTTTTTTCATAATCTAATTCTACACATCTTTTGACTCCTTTATTTTTATTTTTTCTCCTTTTGTAATTTCATTTTTTTCAAATTATTTTTTTCTTTATTTTTTATTTTTTGTCATAATCTTATTCTACACACCTTTTGGCCCCTTTGTTTTTTCCTTTTTTATATCAGTAAAAAGGATAACTGATATATTATCTTTTTTAAAAAAAAAAATTGTATCTCAAAAAAACAATTTATTAGAGCAATAGTATATCAAATCAGTAGCAGTTTAAGTATATTGTTGCAGTATACTATGATACTCACATGGTATAAATCATATACGGATAAAGTATCATTCAAGACTACGCGAATTATTCCTTAAAGAAAAACTCTTTGTATCCAAGACGACAGCTTCATTCCAACATTATGCCCACATGGTATATATCTTATACTGACAGGGTATTATAGAGGAATGATTCGTTTCTTCAAGAAAAGCACTCCTCAGTCCTTTATGATACCCACATGGTATATATCATATACTGCTAGGTATCATAGAAGACTGATTCGTTTATTCAAGAAAAACACTCCTCATCCCTCTAGGATACCGCCACGATATATATCATATGTTGACAGAGTATCATAGAGGACAGGTTCATTCCATTAAGAAAAACACAACTCAATCCTCTATGATATCCACATGGTATATATCATATACTAACAGGGTATTATAGAGACTGGTTCATTCCTTCAAGAAAAACACAACTCAATCCTCTATGATATCCACATGGCATATATCATATACTAACAGGGTATCATGGATGAACGGCCATATGATATATCATCTACTGACAAGATATCACGGAGGACCGACTCATTCTTTAAGAAAAAGAGCTAATCATATATGATACTCACATGGTATATATCATATACTAATAAGGTATCATAGAGACTTATTCATTCATTCAAGAACAACACAACTCAATCCTCTGTAATTACCACATCGTATATATCATACATTGATAGGGTATGATAGAAAGTTGTTCATTCCTTTAAAAAAAAACACAACTCAATCCTCTATTATACCCACATGGTATACATTATACACCGACAAGGTATCATAGAGACTAATTCATTCCTTATCAAATAAAAAAAATACTTCGCAGTCCTATATGATACCGACATGGTATATATCATATACTGATAACGTATCATAAAGGACTGATTCATTCTTCCAAAAACTTCTTCAGTCTTTTATCATACTTACATGTTATATATCATATACTGACAGAGTATCACAAAGGACATGTTCATTCCTTCAGAATTACAACAATTTAGGCTTAATTTTTATATCATTCTTAGCAAGTTAATTTTTAGGTTTTAATAAGCTAGTGACTTTAGTGTTTTCTTAATTATTTTTTGTTGTAGTCTAATTATTTAATTTTTTTTTATATTTTATTAATCTAAATATAGTTAGTTAATATTTTTATATTTATTTTAAAGAAGAAAAAAAAAGACAAAATAAAAAAAGGGACAAAAAAGAAGAAGAAGATAATATAAAAAAAGGAAAAGAAAAGAGAAAGCAAGAACGTGGGAAAATAAAAGAGAAAACAAGAACGTGGAAAATTAAGAAAAAAGAAGGAAAGTAAGACAAAAGTGGGAACTGAAACTAATAAGCCTCAATTTCGGGGATCTGGTAAGTGGGACGAGGGTATCGGGTAAGTTATTTATTTAGCATGGGTAACATATATTGACCGTATAAGTTATACGGACCGTATAAGCGTCCGTATAACTCGGTTGGGCAGCTTTAGTCATTTTTTATAAATAGATGACCCTTGTTCATTATTTCATTTCCCACATTCTCTCCAAGTCTTGAGAGCTCCAAAACCCTTCTCCAAACATATTTCACTCAAACCCAAGAGAAATCAAAGATCAAATAGCAAGAATTAAGGTATTCATGTGTTGGAAGGCTAACTAGGGTTAGTAGACTTCAAGAATAACTTAGGTATTGAAGCTAGGATTTTCACACAAGTTGATAACTTGCTCCAAAGCTCATTCTTATGAGATAAGAGGTTAGTTTTCATGCTTATTTCATGTTATTAAGAATGCTTAGTTGTTGCATAACTTGGGTGAAAGGAGAAAGTAGAGGATGAGTTTTAAGTGTAGTTTTCATGATGTTTTTGAGTAGTAAGCTAACTTGAGTCATGATTCTTAGTATGATATGGATATAATCTTTTTATAAAAGGTAATAATAATGATGAGGAAGTGTTGTATGAAAATGTGCTAACGGTTGGTGTGAAGTTGTTAGTATAAGTTGAATATAAGAATTAATTTTGAAGACTTAATGGAATGTGATTACTTGATTATGATATTGTGGTTGTTATTATCGATGTTTGGGAGTTGTTTTGTAATATGGTGGAAGTCGATGAAATAGGGGAAATGTTGCCCAATTTTCGTTAACTCATAAATTATTCTAGTTTGAATTTAAGAGTATCTTTAAGGCTTAACCATGGTATGAACCCTTCTAAATGTAGATTTTCCAAGCTTCGACGGTGAACGTTAAGTAATTAAGAAGACAAAGAGGTATGTAAGGCTAATCCTTCTTTCATTAAGGCATGATCCCATCACTCTATACTTTCACATGAGTTCCATAATGTCTTCCAAAATGACTTCATCCCTAGAATTACTAAAGCTCATGATTCTTGGTATTCTCACGATACCATGACCCTCATTATATAATAGGTGATCCTCTAAGGAAGGATATAGTGAAAACAATGATGATGATGATGTTAATGATACGTATGGATTCTTATGTATACATGTATAATTATGTATAATTATTAAGTAACACCGAGCTTATGTGGCCGGGTATGATATCTACTACCCGCGCATCACTGCAATTAGGTACGGATAACACTGAGCCTTGGTAGGGCCAGGTATGTATAACATCGAGACTTATCATGGCCGGGTATGTGAGACGCCGAACCTCTATGGTCGGGTATGGTACTACAATATAACTAAGCATTAGAAATGGAAGGTTCCTATTAGAAAAAGGGTAAGAATACATGATGATGGTCGCTAGATGTACTAATGGCTCCATCATCTCATGACTCTTCTATCTTATGTCATTTCTTATGCTTTTATTATGATGTTGATTATGCTTTACATACTCAGTACATTATTTGTACTGACGTCCTTTTGTTTGTGGACGTTGTGTCATGCCCGCAGGTGGACAGGGGGATAGGCTTGATCAATAGATTACTTGTTTAAAGACTAAATAGATGAGCTCTATTTGATCCGGTGCTGCAAATGTTGGTATTATTCTTTTTTGTATATACATATGGGCATGTCGGGGTCTGTCCCGTCCGTATGATGTTACATACTCTCTTTAGAGGCTCGTAGACAATTGTGTATAGCTAGATGTCTTTTAGCCGTGTCGGCTCATATTTTGTATATTATTTTGTTAGCCTCATCGGCTTGGGTATATGTACATGGGCATAGTTGTTGATGTTGCTATATAAATGTTTTGGCCCAATGAGATCCGCATTATTGATGTATAGAAATCATAAGTAGGCCGTGTGGCTCACCTAAATGTGAATGTGAATGCCCAATGAAAGGTGCCCGGGTGGGTGAGCTCCGGGTTCCCGTCATGGTCCTCTGGTTGGGTCGTGACAAAAGTGGTATTA
This sequence comes from Lycium ferocissimum, assembly GCF_029784015.1. Lineage (NCBI taxonomy): Eukaryota > Viridiplantae > Streptophyta > Magnoliopsida > Solanales > Solanaceae > Lycium > Lycium ferocissimum. Next base: position 62,120,930 of record NC_081351.1, read on the forward strand.
GACCAATTCCGTCCTAGGATGTGTCTACGAGCCGTGTCTAGTAGAGACTTATTTATGGGTGTGTTGCGCGCCACACTTATAAATAGGAGGCTACGGGCATTTTTGGAATGAATGACCTTCTTTCTTCATAATATCGTGTGATAGAGCCATGATATAAGGATTTCCTTTCCTTTAACCGTGTGTTATGTATTTCAGAAATGCCTGTGAAGAGGAAAACTACAGCAGCCTAAAAGGGCAAGGCAGTGGCAGAAAAGCGGGCTAAAAGAGTACTGCCAACGATTATAGAGGAAGATGAGTCCCAGAATGAGGTTCGATCTCAGGCCTCTCACTCATTGCCTATTTTTTAGGAGCGTGAGGGAGCCTCAGCCCCAGCTTCAGCACCCCCATCTCTTCCACCAGAGGTTTCGGGCCAAGAGGTGAAAGAGGTCATTCAATTGTTGACTCAATTGGTTGCCGCTCAGGCCCAGCGGCAAGGTATAGGTCATGGTGATAGGGCGGTTGATGCAAAAGCTCGCGATTTTATTAGCTTGAACCCTCCGGAGTTCTTCGGGTCAAAGCCGGATGGGGACCTTCAAAATTTTATTGATGGAATATTGAGGACACTTCAGTTAATGCATGCTTCTAATGTTGAATCCGTGGAGTTAGCATCGTATAGGTTGCGGGATGTTGCGGTTCATTAGTATACGGTGTGGTTGTCTTCTAGGGGAGTTAATGCACCTCTCCCGGTATGGTAAGAATTTGTTGAAGCTTTCCTACGACATTACTTGCCCCCAGAGATTCAGCAGGCTAGAGCTGATAAGTTCTTGAATCTTAGACAAAAAAGTATGAGTGCCTTAGAGTATAGTCTCTACTTCAATTCCTTGGCTAGGTATGCTCCGGCCATAGTAGAGGATATGGGTAATCGGGTGCACCAATTTGTGAGAGGCCTAGGGCCACATTTGATGGATAAGTGTTTGACTGCATCCCTTCAGGACAATATGGATATTTCTCGCATTCAAGCCCATGCCCAAAATTTGGAGGAAATCTAACAACTGCAAAGAGGTGAGCGTGAGTTTGGCAGAGGTTACAACAAGAGGGCTAGATCTTCGGGTCTGACTAGTGAGTTTAGGGGAGGGAAAAGACAATAGTTTTCTAGGCATTCAGGCCACTCTATGACTAGCGCACCCCCACGATTTTCGGGCCAGAGATTTGATAGATCTACTTACTCCGGGCCGAGTCAGAGTTTTAAAGCTTCAGGCTCTTATTACGAAGGCGACTCGGGTTAGGAAAGGCCACCGATGCCACGATGTTCTCAGTGCGGGAAGTCACATTTGGGCCAATGCCGGTTAGGTTCAGATGTTTGCTATTCATGCGGTCGACCAGGCCATATCATGCGTGACTGCCCCTCGGTTGGTGGTAGGGGTAGGATCCAACCTTCAGGGTTGGCAGCCGGCTCTTCATCATCTGTACGCCCTCTGGGCAAGGTTCACATGCGCCGATCAGCCGTGATAGAGGTAGAGGAGGAGCTCCCAGTTCTAGTGGTCCTCAGCACCGTATTTATGTATTGGCTGGGCAACAAGATCTGGAGTCTTCCCCTGATGTCGTCACAGGTATATTATTGGTATCTTCTCTTGATGCATATGCATTGATAGATCCCGGTTCCATATTGTCATATGTTACTTCATATATTGCGGGTGGATTTTGGGTCAAACCGGAGTCAATCAAACCTTTCGAGGTATCGATATCCGTTGGTGAACCGGTAATAGCTAGTCGAGTATATAGAAATTGTGTAGTTGTGATTTGTGACCATCGTACTATGGCTGATTTACATGAGTTGAAAATGGTGTACTTTGATGTTATTATGGGCATGGATTGGTTAGCTTCTTGTTATGCCAACGTCAATTATAGAATGAAGATGGTTCGCTTTCGGTTCCGGGAGAACCAGTTTTAGAATGAAAGGGAAATACAGCGTCTCCGAGAGGTAGGTTTATTTCCTATCTCAAGGCAAGGAAAATAATTGCTAGAGGTTGTATTTACCATTTAGTCCGAGTTTAAGACATAGAAGCCAAATCGCCGACTCTTCAGTCTGTCCCCGTAGTGGGTGAGTTTTTGGATGTATTCCTGGAGGAGCTTCTAGGCCTTCCCCCGGAGCGGGAGATTGACTTCGCTAGCGATGTGCTACTGGATACTAAACCCATATCTATTCCTCCTTATAGAATGGACCCCGTACCCGCAGAGTTAAAAGAATTGAAGGAGCAATAAAGGACTTGCTTGAGAAAGGCTTCCTAAGGCCTAGTTCATCCCCGTGGGGAGCACCCGTGTTGTTTGTGAGGAAGAAAGATGGCTCCTTGCGAATGAGCATTGACTACCAGTAACTGAATAAGGTGATGATCAAGAATAAATATCCGCTCCCAAGGATTGATGATTTATTTGATCAATTGCAAGGCGCCAAATGGTTTTCGAAGATAGACTTGAGATCCGGGTATCATCAGGTGAGAGTTAGGGAAGAAGATGTTCCCAAGACGGCCTTCAGAACAAGATATGGTCATTTCAAGTTCCGAGTGATGTCGTTTGGGCTAACCAACACTCCGGCAGTATTCATGAATTTGACGAACAATGTGTTCAGGGCTTTCTCAGATTTATTTGTGATTGTGTTCATTGACGATATCCTGGTATATTCTAGGTTCGAGGCAGAACATGCGGATCATTTACGTACCGTTCTTCGAGTTCTTCAAACTCGAAAGTTATTTGCCAAATTTTCAAAGTGTGAATTTTGGTTGAATTCGGTGACCTTTTTGGGGCACATTATTTCAGCCGATGGTATTCGGGTAGATACCCAAAAGATTGAGGCCGTGAAGACTTGGCTAAGGCCTACAACACCTATGGAGGTTCGTAGTTTTCTAGGTTTAGCAGGTTATTACAGGAGGTTTGTAGAAGGCTTATCTTCTATCTCTGCATCACTCACGAAGTTAACCCAGAAATTAGCAAAATTTCAATGGACGGATGCTTGTGAACGTAGTTTTCAAGAGTTAAAGAATAGATTAACTTCCGCCCTAGTCCTGACACTTCCAGAGGGATCGGAAGGCTATGTCGTCTATTGCGATGCTTCAGGCGTTGAGTTAGGATGTGTGTTGATGCAGCAGGGTAAGGTGTTTCCTTATGCTTCAAGGCAGTTGCGAAAACATGAGAAAAATTATCCAACCCATGATCTTGAATTAGTTGCAGTGATTTATGAATTAAATATGTGGAGCCACTATTTGTATGGTGTCCATGCAGATATCTATACAGATCACAAGAGCCTTCAGTATATTTTCAAGCAAAAAGAATTGAATTTACGACAACGGCGATGGTTGGAGCTGTTGAAAGATTATGATGTTGATATCCTATACCATCCCGGGAAGGCAAACTTTGTGGCTGATGCTCTTAGCCATAGATCTATGGAAAGTTTATGTGATGTTCAGCTAGAGAAATGAGAGTTAGCTCGTGAGCTCCAGCAATCAGCTAGCCTAGGAGTTCGGGTAGTGGACTCAGGCAATGTAGGAGCTACCATTCAGAACTCAGCGGTCTCGTCACTAGTGGTGGAAGTGAAAGAGCGCCAGTACGAGGATCCCATGATAGTTCATTACAGAAATGCACTTCCTCAGAAGGATAAGTCATCCTTTGAGATTTCTGGAGATGGAGTTCTCCGATGTCGAGGTAGGTTATGTATTCCTGATGTTGTAGGATTACGCCACCAAATATTAAATATTGAGAGATGCCCATTGTTGCTGTTATTCTGTTCACCTCGGAGCAACAAAATTGTATCATGATCTTAAATCCATATATTGGTGGAATGGAATGAAGAAAGATATAGCGGAGCTCGTGGCTCAATGTCCCAATTGCCAAAGAAGTGAAAATTGAGCACCAAAAGCCCGGTGGACTGTTGCAAGCTATGGAAATTCCGACTTGGAAATGGGAAGTGACAAATATGGATTTCATCGTAGGCTTACCTCATTCTAAGCACAAATATGATTCTATATAGGTAATTGTGGATAGACTAACGAAGTCAGCTCATTTTCTACCGGTCAGAACTACATATGTGGTGAAAGATTATGCAAAGCTTTATGTCGGAGAAATAGTACGACTCCATGGTGTTCCAGTGTCTATTATTTACGATAGAGGGACACAGTTTACGGTTAATTTCTGGAAATCTTTTCAAGAAGGTTTGGGGACTCAGGTGAGTCTTAGTACAAAGATTTCATCCACAGACTGATGAGTGATATGCTCAAATTACACCTATCAGTGGCATAAAGCGGTCGTTGTCAAATATAATAACCCAAACAAGGTTGGGGTCGAATCCCATAGGGAATATAGAGAGAAAGGGGTACTAATTGTATACGATACTAGTCTTTAAAGGCTTTAATCCTATTCCGAATAGTTTGAAATATTTGTTGTGTAATGTAAACGAATACTTTGACTTGAAGTGTAATTAATGTGAGAGAGAGACTAAGGTTGTGATTCCAGCTTTAATTAGATATTATGCTTCAGGTTTCAATGTGATATACTTCTAATGGTTGTTCTAAAGGTATGCACTCGATCTCTGAAGGACTTCCTAACGTTTCCCAACAGTTAGGCCGTATTTCCTCTTTATGATTTTCCCAAATGCGAAAGAGTTGAAATTGAAGAGCGACTAATAATGTCAATTAGACTTGTTCTTATTCCTAAGTTAGTCTATTAAACGAGGGTTAACGCCCCGAGTCATTGTTATTCAATCTTACCAATGCTAACTCTCTTTCCCAAGAAAAGTTAACTTTAATGGCTTAGGCTAATGCTTGCAATCATTACCCAACGCTAAAACACAAAGATTGAACAAATACCAACAACCATTATGCATATATCAATAGTAGAAACCCATTCACATAATACCCATCATGGGGTTCACAACCTTAGAACTAGAATTAGCTACTCATCACTTTGTTTAACAAAGAAAGCTTAAAAGATAACATAATGTACCTACAATAGCAATACTGTTACATCTCGAAAAATTCCCCGTTAATGTACAGCGAATAGACTAACGAAGGGTACGACGTATGCGATGTTTTGATAAGTGAGAAATAACATTTGATGATCCTAAACGATATTTCAAAGACATTTAAGGTAGGAGACGAAAGTTGTTAAGGAAAGTAAGGTATATGTTATGTGTCGGGCAAGATTTACGAGTATCGAATTAATGATGGTTTAATGACATTTTGGAGAAGAGCTATATAGCCCCTTAGATTGGTAATGAGGTGTTAAACAAGTGTTAAGAAGGTTCCATAAGGATTGGAGATAAAACGAGTTAACGAGAATGATTTCGGAAGAACTGGGCATTATATGGCCCAACATACGTCGTATAAATTATCTTCGCCGTATGTCTGGCCGTATAATCAGCCCAGGATGGCACACCTCTCTGGACTAGATCTACGGCCAGACATACGGTTAGTATAATTTATACGGACCGTATGTTGGTCCGCAGAATATGGTCGGGCCAGATTTTAAAGAATGATATAAGGACCTCTCTCTCATTTTATTTCATTTCATTTCTCTTCTCCACAACTCAAGAACCCTCTAGAATCTTCTTCACTCTTCATCCACAAGAACCCAAGATAAATTGATGATCAACTTCATCAAAACAATAAAATCAAGAGTGTGAAACACATTAAAGTTCATCCAAGTCAAGGAATCCCATTGGAAGTGAACTAGGGTTTGGTGCAAGAGGAGTATTTCCACTCAAGGCTTGTCCCTACACTATCTAAGGTAAGTTTTATGGTATTTTCATGATGTTTGAGGTATTGAAAATTTGAAACACTTGGATTGTAGAGGGAAATAGGAAATGGGTCATGAATGCAAGAATGGTGTCATTTTTGAATAGAAGCTTGGATTGAAATGTGGATAATGTAGATGAATGACAATTGTTGCCTATAGTATTGTGATTGTTGTTATGGATGTTTAGGAGTTGATATGGAATATGGGGAAAGTTTTATAAACAAAGGAGATGCTGCCCAATTTTCTCTAGCTTTAGTAAGCACGTTCTTATAATTGTTTAGCTAATGTCGATACGAACTCCCTTGAAGGTAAAGACGTGAGCATTAAAGAAGAACGATCAAGTGATAGAATAGCTAAAGGAAAAGGTATGTAAGGCTAGTCCCTTCTTCCTAAGGCATGACTCCATGGCATGAATTTTCCTACATTTCCATGACTTTCCTACGCATCGGAAATTATGAGTCTATGGTTATAAAGAGCTTTTCACAACATAGAGAAAAGAGATACGATGTGAGCATGATGATGATGACTATGAGTTGAGCCTAAAAGTTCTAAAGTCCATGATATGTTAATTCCATAAAGTACTTGCTATGAATACGATATGATGTTTCCACAATCTAATGATCCTAAAATATAGTTCCATTGATGTTTTCCTTAAGTGCACTCACCTTAAAATGTTAGTCCCTCCAAGGTGAGATATAACGATTATGATCACTCCATAACGCAATCGGGGGTTTATGACCTTATGTCACCCCGACATAGCTATAGTTGTCTTCAAGTTCTAATGTATGTTTTGGTGAAAAATGAATAATAATGATAAGTCTATG
>NC_081351.1:62127616-62175463 GCF_029784015.1 Lycium ferocissimum
CTAATTTAGGTTGATCGTCAAAATTATCATGATTTCGGATCCTCTCAAAAACACACTCCTTTTCCCAATCCCTCATGGATACATCCCAAAACACTGCCTTCTTAAGCTCAATATACACCCTAACTCCCATATCGTTATGTATTTCCATTGGTTGAGTATCTCCCCTTCAACAACATATTTTATTGACATTTTTTTCTACAAGTATCCACACACCTAGTTGAGTTGAAATCGTAGCAACCAATTCATCGTATTTGCAATAATCACTTAATATAACTGCATCTATTTTGTAGTTAACATAACAATTTTGATCGTTCCAAAAACCAGAATGTGGAATCAAAACGATTCTGACTGTCATTTATATGATTAGAAATAGAGCGATACGTTGTATTCAAAGCAGCTGCAACAAAAAAGTTTAGACCGCATGAATTCCTTTCAAATATGCCAAATTAAACACATAAAAAAAAAGGAGAATGAAATTAGAATTACCTTGGTGATAATCAGATTTTCCAACTGTTTTTCACTACAACAACGTTAATGGTAATCGTTCGTGAATTACAGAGTGTATTAGCTCGATCAGATTGTTGAAAAATTTTAAAAAAATGAAAGGACTATTTACTGTATTTTGGGAAAGATAAGATGTTGATTTTTTTTTATTTTTTTTTTTGAATTCAAAAACTTTTTGAATGGAGCGATTTTGATTAACAGACGTTAGCTGTAATGGAACCTCATGAGGTTTTCGTGAATCATGGAACCATTAATACAAATTACCATATAATTTGAAAAAGATTTTTTTTTTTGCCATAAATATAGCCGTTTTTAACTCAACAGCCGCGCTATATTTTGTTGTATTTCAGAAACGCGAAATTCTACTGAAATATAGCCAAAAGCAGCTACAAATTGTAAATCTTCAACTTGTAGCTATAACTTGTTAGAAGCTATTTAAAGGTAGCTATTTGTGTAAGTTTTAGTTATTTCTTTCTCTTCTTCATCATTTGATTAGCAAGGTTTCCCGAGTAATAATTGATCTAAGAAATTCCTACTCTTTTTTGTTCTATGCTACTTTTTCTTCTCTATTCAAAGACATTAACACCATGCTCTAAAAATGCCGTGAAAAGAATAAGCTTCAGATAAGCACTGCGATTACAGTGTTTTAAAAGGAAGTTCTGGGACTCACCTCCGGGCTCGCCTCGAGGCGAGACACTCACAAAACGCCTCGAGGCTTACGTGTGGAGCTTACGCCCAAAGCGCCCGACTGTACGCCCTAAACACGCCTAACGCCAATGCTCGTGGCTCGCCTAAGAGTTTTTACACAAATTACGTGTCAAATTCCTCAATTAACATTATTGACCCTCATAATTCTTTATTAAATGAATTATGCTTAACATTGTGAGGGTGAATATCACATAACATTTAAAAAAAAAAAAAAAATACATAGACGAATTTACATCTTTACTTGACATTGGTCTTCACATTTTTGTCATACAACAATGACAATGGCAGGTGAAATGCGCAGCTGATGAGAGTACGAGAAGAGTAGAGTGTCTGTGACCTTCTCTCAAAGGTAGGGCAGTACATTTCTTAAAGCGCGACCAACAGAGCATAAAAAAGGTCAGATAAGGCCAAGAAATTCAAAGCGATATGGACATTGTTGTCTTATGGCTCAAAATTATCATAATTTATTATTTCGCTAATTGAAAGTAATTTTATTTATATTCATGAATTAGTGATGTTTTAATTATAATATTTTTAAGTTTCTTGATTATTTTCTTTTAGGGAGGTAAATTGCATAGTATGATAGTAGTCTGCTTTAAGAAATTATGATTTTTTTACTGTTTAAAAGTTAAGATGTTAGAGTTGGTTTGCATTTCATAAAAGTTTTAAATCATTACATTAATTATACTTGTAAAATCATGTTAGAAGTTTTGTTTTCTATGAGTTTCTTTAATCTTGCTTTTAATTTTTTAAAACTATTAATATATTTTTTAATAGTTCGTGTGTTGTTATAATATTTTACTACATTATAAATTAAAAATTTAAAGATTCATGGGACTTACGTCCCACGCCTTGGGGCTTTCGCCTCTTCCCGTACTAAGTAAAACGTGACAACACTGGTTTATTATGACAGATTTTTAGAATATGTTTGCACTTTATTGAAGAGAAGAATGAAAACCCAGGTGTTTAATTAATATTATGACAAATAAATGATACTTCACTTAGGTTCTCGATTCTTGCATTGTTGTCATTTTCGACGGGAATTTTGCCCTGTTTTTTGAGGTGGGTTATGCCGAGGGGGTGAAGTTAGGTGGAGAAAGCTGAAAGGAAGCTGGGGCTTTTTGATGAAATGACAAAATTGTCTCTAATTTTACCTATGATCTACTAGTTTCCGTTTCTTTTTCGTTTTTTTTTTCCCGATTAAATCTTACTCCCCATTTGTTTTCCTATGAATTGCTTGTATACATTTCTTTCTTCAGCTAATCAAAACTTCAAATCTACGAAGAACCTCTTTGGCCTAGACTCGAATGAAGTTAACTTTCTACCTTTGATCTCTTATTTCATGAAAGAAATGGTGATTGTATTAGTTTTCAATGAATCTACGGGAAGTGGAAACCGAAACGAAAACAAAGAGAAAATGGGACCAGATCTGAGTTTTTGGATAAAATGACGAAAAAGCCCGACTGTTTATTGTTTTTGTGATATATTAATAAGGGTATTTTAGAAAAATAAAAAATAGGTACATTGCTAACATACTACTTAAATCAACTAATTAGATTGTTTTTGGATTTTGAGATCATGTACTCGAAAGCAAATATGTACTCCAACAGATAAAATGTAAAGGGTATTTCTACCCACATGAAGGGATAGATGGATGTACAAAATGTACTCAATAGAACTGAGCAAATAAGTGACTGGATATGGTTAGACGCGAATAGGGTAAAGTACATGGTCTTGGTTGCTGCACTCGGCATTAAACTTATGTTACACACACTACCTACCAGATATTATTCATTCATTACACTTGTGACATGTCCTTTTTGTTTAACAATTTTTTGTTTGTTTGTACACTGACCCATGACTAAGAAACGATTACCCAGCGAAAACAAAAGACAAGAAAAGGAATTGAATTGAAGGAAAAGAGGGTGGTCCTCTATCAATTCTCTTCATTATTGATCAGTAATATCCCTTTTTGTTTGTTTTGTATTGAGTCATTCTCTCTCATTTCTGAAGTAAAACAGATACGAACAACAATGGTATATGGGGGTATAATCATTACAAACTTCAGAGAATCCTGAAGAAGAAAGCAACTGTTCATGTTTGTGAGAGTCAACCACCCCTATGATCCGTCACTTTCGCCATTAATTTTTTTGGAAAAGCGCCAAATATGTCGGTACTATCGAAAATGACTCATTTACGCCTATCAATAATTTACCATTAATGCCATCGAACTATCGGAAATAACTCATTTATGTCACTCATCAATAGTTTGGCTCATTTATACCATCGTCATTACCAAAATCACTCATCCATGCCATTTTTCATTAACATCGATTTTATAATACCAAATATAGCGTGTGGCCTCCAATTAGATGTCTACATCGTTTAATTAAACCAACTCAATTTTAAATCCCAAATTAATAAAAAAAAATTGATCCATACACCCTACCCACCCACAACCATAATCTAATACTTGGAGCACGTGTCATATACTGTATTGTAAAATCGGCGTTAATGAAAAATGAAATGGATGAGTCGTTTGATAACGGTGAGAAATAAATGAGTCAAACTATTGATGAGTGGCGTAAATGGCCCATTTCGAGATACCAAGTTCGATGGCGTAAATAGTCAAACTATTGACAGTGACATAAATGATAAGCCAAACTATTGACGAATGGCGATAAACGAGCGAATTTCCGATAGTTCGACAAGATATTTTAGCCTTTTCCGTTAATTCTTTCTTCTCACTCTTTTTTTTCTTCCACTCTGTCATTCCTTAAGGGGTCCTTTGGTCTACAAATAAGTCACCTAGAAATTGTAATACAGAAATTAATAGTATAGAGTGTGATGCAAAAGTTATTTTTTATTAGATGTTAAATTTGTTGTATTTAAAAATTGAATATACAATATATAATTTAACTTTTGTGTGATTTAAAACTGTATAAATTTTTTGGTTCACAAAAGTTTTATACCACTAATTATTTGCCTCACACAACATACCACGGTGTCCTATTTTTCCTCTTAACTATGCTCTTTTTTATCACTTCTAATTATAACAAAACCTCCAACCTTATTTAAAATTTTAAGTTAGTGGATGTAAATTATTCTTGTAGTTTTATTTTAGGTGGTGTTATTTAATTTCTCGTTAGTCAGTTTTATAAAGAACGATATCCTTTTTTATTTGAAAATAATTTAATTTTAACCTTCTCATTTATCCTTAAAGCATGCTTTGATTAATAATCACCGAATATCTAATGACATGTTAAAAACCACAAGTTCTAAAAACATTTATTTTTTGTGTTTCATATCTAGTCAAACTACACCACATAAATTGAAAAATGGAGTGTTATTGAGCTCACTAAGTATGTTTTAATAACTTTCCAACCATACACTCCCTCTGTACTGTTTTACTTATCAAGTTAACTAAAAATAGTTATTTCAAAATACTATTAGAGAATTTATTCTTTTAATTTAATTTTACCTTTACTTTAATAAATATGAAAAGAGACCAATATGGTGAAAATAAATAAAGTATAGATAATAATTAGTTAAATTCTTTTAATTAATATTCTTTTAGGAAAATGTGTAAAAAAAAGTATAATTAACTAGACTAGCAGCCCAAATAAGACCAAAACTTAAAATAACCCTATTTTTTAAAAACTAACTCGCTTTAAACATTTAACACACGTACTTTAGCCGTAAACCAAAATACACCATATTTGAGTCTGGAGAGCATATACATTCTTCTCTTTCCCTTAATTCTCTTATGCTCCTTATCCAAAATCAACGTGGCATCAATTATTTTCCTCTAACTCTTCTTAGATTATTAGACCAGGTGTAGCGAAATCAAATTGATTGGTGTTGTCCTTACTGGATTACTAGGTAGTTGCTTCGATTTAGTCGTTTCTTAGAAGTTTTAGTTGATTTTCTGGAAAATTCTTGCTTGATTTTTTGGTGATTCTTCGTCTTACGGGCGGTGTCTATGGGGGTTCTTGAGATTTCCTCCTCTATGCAGATTTTTTTCTAATTTTGAATAAAGCTGGGAACACTAATTTCAGATTGGTTTTCATTGATTTGCTCAAAATCTGTCATCTATTTCTTTCTGAAACTCTTTTCATTTAACGGTTAATTTAAATTGGTTCCGGGAGAAGTATATGGATGTGAGTATCGATTCTTATGTATTGAAATGGAGAAAATTATGTTGATTCATTAAGGAAAAGGATGGTGGACGACGGTGACCATGGGGTTGGATGGTGTATTCTCAAAGTGTATAATTGATGTATAATTAACGTTTAATTAGTGCATAATCAGTGTATAATATTTATACACGAATTATACGTCGGACGGTGTATTCTACAACAACAACAACAAGCGTATAATCCCACCACGTGCAGGAAACAGATAGGTGTAAACAGTGTATAATTGATGTATAATTGAATTATATTCGATATATAATATTATACACGAATTATACATCCCTTATAGAAGAGTATACATTGAGTTGTACCTCTGGAAATTTAATGTATAATCAGTGTTATACACGAATAAACCTGAATAACACTGAATTCTTCATCTATTCGATTTTGTTTACTACAACAATGACCCCACTTACACTTCAGGCCTTGGCAAAAGAATTTACATGGTGCACTTTGCTCTTTCGGCTCTATTTGATTGATAAAAAGTCATCTCTCTAATTTTACTTTTGAAGTAAGGATAATATAATAGTATAATAAGAGTGTTGTTGGTACTACTATGGAATGTGTGAATTGGGGTGTGCTGCTAGAATCGATGAAAAATGAGCACCGCGTGAAGCTTTAAAGATGATATCTTAAAAGTATGATATCTTAGATGACGTGGAGTGATAATACTAACTAATCTGATTGGCATAAAATTTATGGCTATTTAGTGTTTAAAGTTAGACTGGCTGTCATTTGTAAATTTATGGCTATTTAGAGTTTAAAAGTTATATTGGGGGGTTATTTGTGTTTTTTTCCCTAAAAAAAATGATAAGTAAAAAAAACGAAGGGAGAATACGTAGATGGTTCAAGCCAATCACTATAGCTGGCAGAGATATAAGCTGTTAAGACTCTACTTTCGCCACTGCCCCATCTTCCAACCAATTCTTTAAGGGCATGTTAATTTTAGGAGCTGTTTGGACATGATTTCATCTAATGAGATGAAATCATGTTTAAACACGTCACAAATTTGATTTAATTCTTAGCTTTTTTTTTGTTTATAAATATAAAAATCTCATGTTGTGAAAACCATCAAAATTTTCCCATTCTTATATAATCTTACCAAATGAGTAAATCATAGTTCATAATAAAATTAATACGCTACTAGAAGACTTTTCTAAAAAATACATCCTTTGATAGATCATAAATAAAGTTGGTAGAATTTAATATGGTTAGTGGGAGTAATTAATTGTTGAAAATATTTTACCAACTTGAAGATTAATATTTAATAAAAATGGTTGGTAAACATGATTGGTAAATATATCTACCAATTTATGGTTTTTTTTATTTATTTATTTATTTTATTTTTTTTAACAAAATATAAACATAAGGGTCAAATTTTACATTTATATTTTTTGAAATCGTGATTTCAAATCCCAAATCATGCCTTTTTGAATGATTTGGGATAAGATGAAATCGCATGTCCAAACACTGATTTCATCTCATGAGATGAAATCGCATGTCCAAACGCTTACTTAGTAGATTTACCCAAACTATTGTTTTATTATAAACAAATAATTCTTGGGTAATTAATTAGAATAATAAATTTTATTGATGTAAAAGTCTGATTTCAGTTCTATAATATCATTCCAATAGCCATAGATTTCAGTTCTATAATATCATTCCAATAACCATACATTTATTGTGTAAGGATTTTCTCGGTTATCGATTGTGAAACATAAACAATCTAATTAAATTTTTGCATGGCTTTAGATCGTGCAACTTAATGACTTTCACAAGACATCATATAATAATTATTTAATTAAGAAACATACTTAAATTCATAGCGTTTTCTTAAATTATCTTTAGTGGAAGGGATTGAACTTTCTGAGAAGTTGCTTTCTCTCTTTTGCATTGCGTTCTTTCTCACGTTATTTGATGGGAATAACTGTGAATTATAGTGGAGAGAGGACCAGCTTTTTAAGACTATTTTATACTCCAATGACACATAGACTAGATGTACATGACTAAACTACATTTTTCTTAATATGTAACAATAAAGTCATAATGAGCTATTTATAGATGAAGGATGATGTACAAGTTTGGCACATGCGTGGCACATGTCAGCCATGCATGTCATGTGGTTTGACATTTGCCATGCTGAGACACGTCAGGTTTCTCAGCCATTTTATCATGCATGACCACTTCCTAATCAAGAAATAACCACTTAATCATTTACTTTTCATCAAAGTGGGAAGTTACTTAATTGACTTATAAAATTACCCTTTAAGTTTTACCAATATTCTTTATTAGTCCTTTTATTTATTAAACCCAATCTAATCACATAGGACATATATCTTACATTCTCCCACTTGGCGTACGTGATGCCATTGACTTAATGGGTTTAATAAGCCTTTTTACATTATGTGCACATTATGGGCTAAATATTTATATTGGTTCCATTTGTCGTTGTTATTAAGTAACGAATGAGTATGAGTCATGATGATTGTATTCCACTTTATTCTACATAGTCCCTTCCATGTACTACAGTACTAATCAATTGCTCAACACAACCTATAATTGGAAAATACATTATTGGTCCAACGATAATACTTAAAGTATCTTTATTTAAACTAAAACATGTCATCATCATTCTCAGTATTATGTGTACGAAAGATAACAGGTAACAACAACAACAAAAAAAAAATATGTGCGCTCAAAGTGTCAATTGCATAAACATAAAAAGTTTTTACATAAGGTCATTTGTTGCTATCACTGATGTCTATTTTTTCAACATGTTCTATAAATACTTTGGGTAATAATTCTTTTGTCAAAGGATTAGTAATCATAAGTTTGGTGTTAATATGTTCAATTGACACGTTATGTTATTGTACTTCTTTATTTTATTTTTTTTGGCCAATATTGTACTTCTTTCTTTAACGACAAAGTATTTCTATTACATATGCTTAGCACCCTTCGAATACTTGTTATTTTTAGCGGAGAAGATTGCTGCGAAATTATCTCAATAAACTTTGAATGGCTTGGCAGTACTGTCAACTAGTCCAAGTCCTGAAATGAAGTTTTGCAACCAATTATCCTGAACTGTGGCCACAAAGCATGTCACAAACTCAACTTTCATGATGGATGCAGTTATGATGGACTACATCACACTCTTCTATGATATTTCTCCTCCATCTAATAGGAATAAATAATCAAATATGAATTTTCTTGTATCCACACAATTAGCATAATATGAATATGAATATCCAATCACACTAAGATGATCATATGTTTTACAAGTGAGCATATAGTTTTCATTCCCTGTAAATATTTTAATACTATTTTTTGTAGCTTTTCAGCGGTTCATTCCTAGATTACTTTGATATCCACCCAAAGATTCTGGCAACAAAACTGATGGTTGGTCTCGTATATAGTGTGGCGTTAAGATCTAAAACTCCAAGGCTGAATTTGATTTGTTTGCACCAATCTAAGAAGTTGCGTCCATTAAAGTTCACAACAGAAGCAGAGTGCGAAAAAAGAGCAAGTGCTACGAATAGAATATGCACATTCGTTAATACTTTGAGTTATAGACTTAAACATACTGTCAGATTTAGAAATGGTTTATGTACTCTTAAATGTATATTGATGTCCTCCTTCGAGAGACACATCAAAATACAACATTAAATATAATTATGCTTTAGTAAGAACATAATTTAATGATCTTCAATGTGCCAATTGGTAATATTTATTATCTTTAAATAATAACAAAACTAGGACACATCTAAATTGTCGACTTAATGTTAATGATTATAAGAACAAGTAATCAACCTTTGGACGATCCAGGAATGTCATATAATCATGAACTTCAATTTGCCCATAAGTTTATTTATAAGCATCAAGATTATGAGTGGTTGAATAGAAATTCATCCATTACTTTAAAATAAATTATCCATAAAAATTTGACCACTTTTGGGATTAACGAAACATACATAATAGTTCCACAAATATCCTTTTATAGATAACATATATGCTGAATCCATACCAGTAAAATGATTAATAATGAATTGGTCTTTTTCTACACCAGAATTATAATGTAATGTCATAGCCAACTCAATCTCATAATTAGGATTTATGAGTTGTAGAGAATACTAAACGAAAAATCATTAGTCTCTAAATGATGCACATGTTAAGAATTTTTCGGTTGTACATTGCGAAACGTAAATAATCTAATTAAAGATCAGAAAGGACTTTAGCATTATGTAACTTGATGATTTTCAAAAGTTGTAACGATCTGTTTGGTCGTTACAGGGCTTTTGACCCATTTACTCCTGTTGACCCTTCTTCAAGCCCTATTAGTATGATTTCAATCAGCGGGGATGCGTGGCATGGTTCCCGAGGTAGTCGAGCGAGTGTTATGATGACTTTTATGAAATAGAGCCTTAAAGTGAAAAACATTTGACCAATAGTTGACTTTTGGGTAAACGGATCTTTTTCGAAAATCTGTAGACTCCGAGAGGTCCGGATGGTCGATTATGACTTGGTGGGATGTTCAGTTTGGTTCCCGAGGCATTCGAGAGCATTTTTGGTTATTGGTTGGATAGTTGATCTTAGGCCATTGGGTGTTGACCGGGTCAAATAGACCTCCATTGAAAATTCTGAGACCACGAGTGAGTCCGTAGTGTAATAGTATGTATGATTGTATGTGTGGTTTGTATCTGGGAGGTCCTGGGTGATTGTCAGATTTCGGGATTGGATTAGTGAAAAACCAAAAAATTCTAGTTTATGGTATTCGCTGTAGCAGCACCAAATCTGCCATAGTAGACTCGCTATAGCTGTGTCTTGGTCCGCTACAGTGGGAAGTTGATATTCGATTGTGTAATGACCCGTTAGACCGTTACTAAATGCCCATGAAATTCTTGTCCTAAAAGCATCGTTAATCAGTATACGATTAGTCGCGCGGGGAAAATTGTTCGTTTAATTTGATTCAAAGTTGAGCTAGAAAGGAATTAAAAATTGCGTGGGGTCACTTGGGCCTAGATCATTACTATAGCGAGGGTTGGACCACCGCATCGAGTCCGCCCCAGCGACGATCTACTCGCTATATCGACCATCTCAAACTTGCGAGCTTCGCCCCAGTGGATTTCTCCTCCTCTACGACGGAAGAACTTTGTTCCCAGAAGTCCGCCATCGCGGATGTTTTCCCACCATAGCGTGTCCGCTACAGCGGACCGTCTGTCTGCCACAGTGGATATCGCACAGTAGAACTAGTATTTAAGTCCCATTTTGGGATTTGACCTCTTTTTTAAAACAAAAAAAAAAAAAAAAAAAAAAACACTACATCTTAGCCACCATTTGGGATATTTTGGGAGCAAATCTCATGAATGCTTGGAAAAGGTAACCCCTTTAAACCCCATTTATTTCATCCTCTCTCCAAATTTATTACTTCTTTCACTAAGATTATCTACTAGACTTGATGTACTATGCAGAAGAGGAATTGTATTGCCATCTAAATGCTAGTGCTGCACAGAACCAAAGCAAGAAATAATGTCACATCTTTTTCTAACCTCTCCTACAACATCAAAACTGTGGAGAATGTTTACTAATTTTGCAGGTGTTTGTAACGACCCTTCCGGTCATTATGGGAAATTAGGACTCCGTTGAGAATTCCGAGGCCGCTGGTGGATTCGTAGGGTGTCTTTTTGTATGTGTGCATGTTTGTGTTGTGTTTTTGAGGCCTTGGATGAAATGTGGGGTGATAGGGGGAAAAAAGCGGACAAAATCGAGCTCACTGCCCAAAACGAGCCGTTGTGGCGATAGGAGTACCGCTGTGGCGGTACCGCTAGCTGTGGGCTGACCGCTCTCGGGCCGACCATGTTCTCCGGGGACCGTCAGAATCGGGGATTGCCCGCCGTAATCGGGGATTGCCCGCGCGCGTACAAACCCATAGCGGGGGTATTGACCGCTATAGTGGTGAGCGAATTTATATTGGGTCCGCTATAGCGGTGGCTTGACCTCTATAGCAGGACCGCTGCAGTGGCGAAACGACTGCCACAGCGGTCGACAGGGAGGCAGAAACCGTGTGTTAGTGACTTAGTCTCATACTTTCATTCATAATACACCAACACACTTCCCAATAAGCACCTAGAAAGAATTTTCAAGCTAGGGAAAGATAACTTTGAGAGATAAGTTTAATTGCTTTTCATTCTATCATTCTCTTCCCCTTCATTATTGTAATCATCTTCATGGGTCTTTAATGGTGAAAGTGAAGTAGAAACCCTAGAATGTTAATAAACCTTTTAGACTTAATGGTTTAGGGTTATGATTGCTTATTTATCATTTAAATGGATTGGTTAGTTGCTATTTGTCATAAATTGAACTTTTAGAATCATAAACTAAGTGATTGGAGACCTAGGATTCTATAAAAATGGTGTCTTTGCCATAAAAACTGTTTATAATGGGAATATTTGATAGAATGTTGTATAAATTGATGCTAAATGAATACTATGTGGCCTTGATAGGTTGTTTATCACCTAGAAAATCATCCACCCTTAGAATGGGGAAAGGGAAGGGTATTCTTGGTTTGGTATTTGTGAATTGAGCAATGTGATTCATTGAGGCTTTTATTTTTAGACCGTGAACGTATTGAGGCTTTAAGGAAAGGAAAGGCTGTAGCAGAGTAACCTGCGTGTTCCAACTCTACTTGAGGGTAGGTTACGGTTTACTTGAGTTAGATTTTGGTTAGTTGATTGTGTGCTTTGTGAATTTTGTAGGAGAAAGCATGTCTAGTTTTCATGCATGATATTGTGTGACTAAACTCATATGTGACTTGTGATTGAGTGATTGTGTGGGCTTCATGACACTATTCTTGTGCGTTGATTCTGCAGTGCATGTTTTGTAATGAAAAGCTAATATGATCTTCTCGATGGTATTGTGACATGAAATGATGAGTTGAGTAATGATATTGAGGAGGTAAGAAAAACTGTTCTGTAAGAGGTATGGAAAGGCACATATGTGACCTAGATTATGAGCTCGTGGTCCGAGGATAGTTCTAAAAATGAGAGGTACATTAATATGTCTCGCGTCCGAGGTTCGTTCCGGAGCGGAGGTTTATGCTCGGGTCCGAGGAGTGGATCCGGAACGGGTGGTACATGGACACCATAGGTCCCCTGCAGGTCATGACTACTGAGCTAAGATATCGCCCAGCATGTATGCAGCGAGGTTATTGTGGTAAATTCATTTCCGTTTTGGCTTACATGATTGTGATGTTTGACATCTTGGTGATTTGATTGTGATTGTCGTTGGTTGACTTGCTGTGATATATTGATATTCATGTCTATTGACTGGCTTGTTTTATTTTATTGATTTTACGAAATATGCATGATACTAATCTTAGTCGGTCTATGATATCTATCGGTACATAGTGTTTGTACTGATACTACCTTGCTGCATTCTTTGAGTACAGATTGTGATATAAGACCGTTGCTCGTCCTCACATCTAGCGTGGAGGATAATTGTTGACAGATTTTAGGGTGAGCTTCTTCCCATGCCAAGCCTCCCGAAGATCTTCTTGCTATGATGTCTTTTCGTACTCTTGACATTATGGATTACTTATTTGTTAGACTTCAGATTCTTAGACATGTTTTTAGCTTAGAATCCTGTACGATGACTTTTGGATTTTGGGGATTTGTAATAGGTAGAATTTTCACACTTATTTCAGTATTTATGGCATGAATTATTTTGTTCTTTTGATGTTTGAATGAGTAATAATACTATTTAGCTTGGTTAATATAAAATCGGATTGAATGTATAGGTGTCTTATATGTTGGTTCGCCCACTAGGATTTAAATGGGTGCCAATCATGGCCGGTTGGGTCGTGACAGAGTTGGTATCAGAGCCTGAGGTTCGTCGATCTCATCGTCCAAGGACATGTCTAGCAGAGTCTTGCGGATCGGTACGGAGACGTCTACACTTATCTTCGAGAGGCTGCCGGATAGTAGGAAAACTCTATTTTCTTTCTTCTTTCGTGCTACTTGATTCCAATTAGTATCTGCTGATTCGAATTGGTATCTGACTATCCTTCATTCTCTCGCAGATTGCGAGAACACGCACGGCAACAACTAGAGGTAGGGGTGGAGGCAGAGGAGCAGGCAGAGGGGCGGCCCCAACTGGGGGCGGCATCCCAGTGGTTGACCCCGTGCCTCTAGTGGTTCTAACGAGGGCGCGGAGGTGCGGCCGCACCCCTGGCCGAAGAAAGTGCAGCACTCTACCGGGAGTTGCGGTCGCTCGGGGTATACCAGATGTTATGGCACAGGTGCTACATTGGTTGCATGGGTTAGCATAGGCCGAAGCTATACCAGTGGGTCCAAAGAAGTAGGGCACAAGAGTAGTTCCTCAGTCCGGACAGGCACGGACTCCGGAGTTCAACACGCAAAGAAGGTGGCACCTCGCTTAGATGAGGTTCTGGGTTTTGAGGCCTTCCTGAGGCCAGTTGCAGTATTAGTGATGATTGGTGAAGAACATGATTTGTTTTGGAGGTTTACTAAAATGAAGCCTCCTGTGTTCTATGGTACTGAGTCAGAGGACGTATATGAGTTCATCATCGACTATCACGAGAGGCTCCATAAGATGGGGGTCGTGGATAAGTACGAGGTAAAGTTTGTGACCTTCCAGTTCTTGGGTGATGCCAAGCTTTGGTGGAGGGCTTATGTGAAGTGTAGGCCAGCTGGGTCTCCTCCGTTGACTTGGGTTCAGTTTTACTCTGTATTTCTGGACAAGTACGTTCCGCATACTCTGAGGGATCGAAGGAAGGATAAGTTCGCTACTATTGATCAGGGGAACTCATCAGTTTCTGTGTATGAGCCCCGTTTCCACTCCCTTTCCCGTTATGCTCTTTAGTTACTGCCCACTAAGGGGGAGAAGATGCAGCGGTTCGTGAAGGGGTAGAACACCGGACTACAGTTATCGGTTCTTCAGCATGTAGCCACTGGGGCTTCATTTCAGGGGATAGTGGAGCATGTCCGTATCGTTGAGGGGATTAGGCATGAGAGTTATACAAGGCAGGTTGAGAAGAAGGACCACAGGGTGGGATGTTCAGCAACTCCTTCTCGAGGGGTTAGAGTTCGCAGGTATATTCAGGGTGTTCGGTTCAGTCCGCAATGCAGGTGTCAGCTGGGGGCCCATCAGGGGAAAATTATCAGGCTTCCGGTCAGCATGGAGGCTACACTGCCTCATCAGCTTCTGTTCAGCGGCCTACACTGGACCGTGCTTGCTTCGAGTGTGGTGAGATAGGGCATATCAAGAGGTATTGCCCCAGACTTAGACAGAGTGGGCAGCGGACTCAGTACAAGCTCCCCGAGCTCCATTTGCACCAGATCGAGGGGGTAAGGATCGCGCACCTGTAGAGCGGGGCGGCCACACAGCGGGTAGAGGTGGTGCCCAGCCTAACCGAGGCGGTCCTCGTGCGTGCAGAGGCGGACGCAGGCCCCACAGGGCGGGGCTCGCATCGGTAATGGTAATCGCGGTGGTGTACAGGCGACAGGGGGGGCACGGTCATTTGTATGCCTTTCCAGGTAGACCCGAGGCTGAGGCCTCCGATGTAGTTATCATAGGTACTATCTCCGTTTATGACCGTATGGCTTCTATGTTATTTGATTTGGGTTCTACTTTTTCCTATGTATCAACCTAGTTTGCTGTGGGTCTGGATATGATGTGTGATACTTTTGATACCCCTATTTATGTATCTACTCCTATTGGGGATTCTATAGTTGTAGATAGCGTCTACCCTTCATATGCGATTTCTTTTATGGGGTATAGTAGTTGGGCAGATTTGATGATCTTAGACATGGTAGATTTTGACGTTATTTTGGGTATGAGTTGGTTGTCCCCGCATTATGCTATTCTTGATTGCCATGCTAAGACTATTACATTAGCCATGCTCGGGATATCTAGACTCGAGTGGAAGGGTAACCTTAGTCCCCTCCCTAAGAAAGTAATATCTTTTGTTCGTGCTAGGAAGCTAGTAAAGAAGGGTTTCCTAGCTTATCTGGTATATATCCGTGACACCAGTGCAGATACTCCATCCTTTTATTCGGTTCCAGTGGTACGTAAGTTTGCGGATGTGTTCCCTGCGAACTTGCCTGGTATGCTGTCGGATCGTGATATTGACTTCAAGATTGACTTAGACCCAGGGACCCATCCTATCTCCATCCCACCTTATAGGATGGCTCAGCAGTAACTCGGAAATTGAAAGAGCGGTTAAAAGATCTTCGAGTAAGGGTTTATTCGCCCGAGTGCCTCTCCGTGGGTGCTCCGATTGTTTGTTAAGAAAAAGAATGGTTCTATATGTATGTGCATTGATTACCGTCAGCTGAATAAGGTAACTGTCTGAAATAAGTATCCCATTCCCCGTATTGATGACTTGTTTGATAAGTTACAGGGAGCTTATGTGTTCTCTAAATCGATTTAAGGTCAGGGTACCATCAGTTAAAGATTCGAGCAGAGGATGTTCCTAAAACTGCTTTTCGGACCAGGTATGGGCACTATGAGTTCTTGGTTATGTCTTTTGGCTTACAAATGCCCCAACTGCATTCATAAATTTGATGAACAGTGTGTTTAAGTCCTATTTAGACTCATTCATAATAGTGTTCATTGATGATATCCTGGTGTACTCTAGAAGTAAGGAAGAGCATGAGAAACATTTGAGAATTGCTCTTGGGTATTGCAAGAGAAGGAGATGTATGCTAAATGTGTGAGTTCTGGTTGTCTTCTGTGTCTTTCTTGGGGCATGTTATTTCAAAGGAAGGTATTATGGTGGATCCTCAGAAAATTCAGGCAGTCAGGGAATGGGCTAAGCCCACATTAGTGATCGAGATTCGTAGTTTTATGGGTTTGGCTAGCTACTATCGTCGGTTTGTGAAAGGGTTTGCCTTTATTACTTTTCATTTGACCCGTTTGACTCAGAAAGAGGTACCGTTTCAGTGGTCCGACGAGTATGAGGAGAGCTTTCAAAAGCTTAAAACATTGTTGACAACAACACCGATTCTAGCATTGCCTGCGGAGGGCAAGGATTTTGTTGTTTACTGTGATACTTCACGTTCGTTTGGTGCTTTTTGATGCGAGAAAAATAAGGTGATTGCGTATCTTCTCCCAGCATTGAAGGTGCATAGGAAATTATCCCACTTTTCATGATCTAGAGTTGGCAACGGTGTGTTTGCGTTGAAAATACGGAGGCACTACTTTTACGGTGTCCGTTGTGTGGTGTACACATACCATCGTTAGCTTTTGGCATGTGTTCACTCGGGATCCGAACTCTAGACAAATGGAGATGGATGGAATCACAAAGACTATGACATCACCATTTTGTATCACCCTGGTAAGGCCAATGTAGTAGCTGACGCATTGAGCAGAAAGTCGGCTAGTATGAAAAGTCTGGCTCGTTTGATCTCTTCTGAGCATCCGTTGGCTAAAGAGGTTCAGATTCTGGCTAACAGTTTTATGAGACTGGATATTTCTAACACAGGCAAGGTGTTGGCTTGTGTTGAGGCTCGATCATTATTTTTAGAGCAGATTAAGGCTAAGCAGTTTGAAGATGCTAAGTTATGTAAAATACGAGATAAGGTGTTGCATGGTGAGGCCAAGGAGGCCGTGATTGATGAGGAAGGCGTGCTGTGAATCAAAGGGCGAGTGTGTGTGCCACGTGTGGCCGAATTGATTAAGACCATTCTGATAGAGGCTCATAGTTCGAGGTATTCTATCCATCCTAGTGCCATTAAGATGTATCATGATTTGAGGCAACATTACTGGTGGACTACGATGAAGCATGATATAGTAGAGTTCGTTGCTCAGTGTCTGAATTGCCAGCAGGTGAAGTATGAACATTAGAAACCTAGGGGTACACTGCAGAGGATGCCCATTCCTGAGTGAAAGGGAAAAATAGCCATGAATTTTCGAGTGGGTCTTCCGAAGACGTTAGGGAAGTTTAACTCTATCTGGGTTATTGTTGACAGGTTGACTAAGTCTTCCCACTTTATCCCCTTGAAGATAACTTATGATGCAGAGAAATTGGCAAAACTCTACATTCATGAGGTACTTAGACTTCACGCGGTTCCTATCTCCATTGTGTCTGACAGGGGCACTACTTTTACATCCAGGTTTTAGCAATGTTTGCATGAGGAGTTGGGCACGAAGTTAGATCTTAGCACAACCTTCCACCCTTAGACTGACAGGCAGTCTGAGCGGACTATTCAGGTTCTTGAGGATATGCTTCGTGCGAGTGTGATAGATTTTTGTGGCATCGGGATCTGCTTCTGCCCTTAGCCGAATTTGCTTACAATAATAGCTATTACTCGAGTATTGATACGGCCCCATTTGACCCTCATAATACTCATAGCCATACGGTGTCACACAATAGCATAACATATAATACTCATAGCCATACTCAAAGCATAACATAAGCACGGGTAAAAATTTTTTTGGAAACATACATGCCTTTCATCTTTTCAAATCAAACAAAATCCGTAACCATAGCGAATCTGTAAATACACGAAATTCATAACACAATGCATACTGATACACCGGCTTACATAGCCGTTTACAAACGGACCTCTCGTACACACGACATATATATATATAAAGTCTCTAACATAACTTCGGACACCATACAACACACTCGACCCGCAAAGACACTCGAGGAAGTGGAGCTCGCCAATCTAGCCGAACATCTTCTCGCTAACATCATCGCTCATCCGTGGGTACCGCGCGCATGAAACGCAGCCCCGAAGAAAGGGGGTCGCACGGAATATGTACCGAGTATGCAAAGCGTAAAATACATAAAACGAAATAAAGTGTACCAAACGCGAGCATAATAGTCCAAGTACCACCGTACTTCCCTCTGACGTCCAAGTCATACATACACAAATCATACACGCATACCGCGGCCAGGAACCCAGCGGTTAATATCAAAAATATATAAATATACACAGCTACACATGCATACATACCGCGGTCAAGAATCCAGCGGTCATGTCACACATATCACACATACATACGGCGGTCAAGTATCCACGGACAATATCACACATACACATGCCGCGGCCAAGTATCCAACATGCGGTCATGGCACGCCCGCGGTCAAGTATCCAAATGGACAATATCACACATACCGGCCCGGGACTCGGCGAAAGAGGTAATAACAATACACACGAGCAGAATCGTAAGTAGTTATACAAATATAATTTCTTTTATTACAAACTCAACAAAACAACCAAAGCACACCATTTCTTTAAAACCAAGACAATAGTTAAATTAGGTTCTTTTTCAACATTATTCGAAAACATATTAATAGCAAACAAACAATTTAATTACCTTCCAAAATCCGATGACCAAATATATTTATTATCATTAGTAAGTACAGAAACAAGTTTCAGGTTTATTGGAATTAGTATACAATAGTTACAATCTTTTGAAATCGTTTTTATGTGTCAAAATGTATTATCAAACGTAATAAAGTAGTTAAAACAATTATTTATAGCAATCGGAGCAATAGTTAAAAGTTTTCTTTTCAAAACCACACAAGTATACCAAACAGGGCGACATTGGGAGATCTCGGATGCGTAGGCCCCACCTCGGGTCGAGCCGAGGCGGCCGACATAATTTACAAGCAATAGGCTCCCTACAGCCATCCACGAAGTTTCGGAGCGATCCGGATACGTTTACAACATTACAAAGGTTTAAGCGTTCCTTTGATCAAATATAAGGATTATGATTCAATTGCGCTGAATGAATAGTATGCAAAATCAAACTCGGCTTTCCGAGAGCGGAATTATCCCCGAGGTTCCGATCTTAGCCTAGTAGGGCTAGGACATGCCAAAAGAAGGAAAGGGCAAGCTTTACATACCCGAACCGCGCCTTACGCTCGCCAAATCTCAATTCTCGTTTCGTCCAAAAACCGCAAATGGTCATCTTTACCGCTTACTATTCATGCAAGTTAACATTCAACTTTGGTTAAGCATTTGACTACCGAAATTCCGGCAAAGACTCTCCCCTATAAATATGACACCCCCGAGATTCAACTCGGCTCAAAATATCAACAACAACCAAACAACAACACCTACAACCACAATAAGCACAATACAATCCGCAACTAGTCTT
The DNA here is from genome assembly GCF_029784015.1 of Lycium ferocissimum. Lineage (NCBI taxonomy): Eukaryota > Viridiplantae > Streptophyta > Magnoliopsida > Solanales > Solanaceae > Lycium > Lycium ferocissimum. Next base: position 62,147,152 of record NC_081351.1, read on the forward strand.
CTTCTTACCTAATGCAATCGCTTCCAAACCAACTTTACACTTTCAAGTCAATATCAATATTTCCATATTCACACACTAACTTAAGATCATACAAACATAGGCCAAAAATATTCCAAGCCATTTATCCAATATTCAATAATTCCATCAATTCCATATTTCACCCAAAAGTCTTGCATATATAACAAAACCATCAAACACATTTTCTACTTACGAATTCATGATCAACAACATCTATCCATACTTTAACAACTTCATTTTCCATAATGTCATAAAATCACACTAAAATAACATAACCTTCTACAATCCATTTTATTGCCAACTTAAACCATTTAGCCCTCATTTACATCATAAGGATCACAACAACACCACTAACACCTTAAACAAGATTAATCCATGCATTAACCATATCATTCTCTTAAATACAAATTTTTCATTAATCATACAACGACCTCCAAACAGCCCGCAACCTTCATAACATCAATTTCATTCATTAAACTTCATTTTATCACATGGAATTCATGTCGACGACAACCAAAATACTAGATAACATTACCTCATTTCTTGCCTACCAAACAGCCCCTAGTTCACGGCCACTCCTCAACTTACACTATTCCATAAGTTTCATTCATTTTCTACACATCACAACAACACATAAACATGTTGAATTCAATTACTCTCCACTCCTACACAACACACACATATGCACGGCCAAACACCAACCTCTCGGCCTCAACTTCACATGCAACTCTTTCATGAATTTCATCCATTTTAACATACTACAACACCTATAAATCATCTATAACACATAAAAGAAAAGGTTGAACCATACCTTCTTCATCCCACTTCATGCTTCGGCTAGGACAAGGTTTTGCAAGAACAAGAGTTTGGCTTGATTCAACAACTACTTCATGTTGTTTAGCACCTTCCAAAGAGTAGAAAACATGGAAGAAAATAATTTTTCTTCATCAAACTCTCATGGTCAAAGCGGCCACCATGGCCGTATACACCTCACCTCTCTTTCTCAAAGTTTCTTGATTTTTCTCTCAAGTGAAAAGATGAAGAATGAGATGACAAAGTCATCTTTTATTTGCATATTATGGCCATCCATGTGGCCATGGCCCACCCCTAGGTGGCCGGCCACATGGCCCCTTAAACTTCTTTTTTTTTTTTTTTCACATAATAGCCAACTTTCCATATTTCCTTTTTTGGTCCCAAATTCTTCCAACTTTCATGAAATATGAATTTCCCATAACTCCACTTTTAACCTCAAATTCCTTAATATTTCCATCCAACATAATTCATAAGCAACTTATGTCTTGAAACGGAGTCGGAAAAATAGCCTTGTTCTCAACTCGTCGCAAACAACTTAAAATATTCCGACGTACAAGTACGGGGTATAACATCCTTTCCCTTTTAGAACATTCGTCCTCGAATGTTCAACTAGCCTTACGGGGTCTTACAAGCACCCGGGGAGATTTCGACGAGTTTCCTCTACATTTCTTGCTATCTCAAAACACCGGACACGTAAAATACCAACAACGTCCTCACAGGGCCATCATACGTACATACATCATACCATATCGCAGCCACACAGGGCTCCCAATATCATCAATAATACACAAACGATAAACATACCTCGCATGCCCAACTCAAACGGCACCTGCTACACCTTCTTATTTGCTTTCCCCCTTTAGGCTTCAACTCGTACTTCGATCGCAACTTCAATATCTTTCCCAACATACATCTTCATACCTTTGCTTACCTGCGTACTTCGTGACTTCCAACATCATCAATCACTTCCTTCTATCAGCGTCATTCATTAACTGCAATCACAAATCGGGGTAAGGAGTCCCATCTCCTATGACTTGGCTCTATGGCACGATCTCAGATATGAAAGAAAAGTAACCATCCTAAATGCCCCGTAGCCTCCTGTTTATAAATGTGGCGCGCAACACACCATAAACAAGACTCTACTGGACACGACTTTGCAGACAACCCCTAGGACAGACACCGCTTCGATACCACTTTGTCACACCCCAATTTTCGATAGGGTGTGATGGGCACCCGACCCTTACCTAGGGCCGAGCGAACCCGCAGACCCTCATAATACTCATAGCCATACTGGGCCCACAAAGCATAACATAAGCACAGGGTAAAAAAATTTTCGGGAAACATACATGCCTTTCATCTTTTCAAATCAAACAAAATCCGTAACCATAGCGAATCTGTAAATACACGAAATTCATAACACAATGCATACTGATACACCGGCTTACATAGCCGTTTACAAACGGACCTCTCGTACACACGACACTATCTCGCAAAGTCTCTAACATAACTTCGGACACCATACAACACACTCGACCCGGCAAAGCACTCCGAGGAAGTGGAGCTCGCCAATCTAGCCGAACATCTTCTCGCTAACATCATCTCGCTCATCCGTGGGTACCGCGCGGCATGAAACGCACCCCCGAAGAAAGGGGGGTCGATAATATGTACCGAGTATGCAAATAAAATACATAAAACGAAATAAAGTGTACCAAACGCGAGCATAATAGTCCAAGTACCACCGTACTTCCCTCTGACGTCCAAGTCATACATACACAAATCATACACGCATACCGCGGCCAGGAACCCAGCGGTTAATATCAAAATATATAAATATACACACACACATGCATACATACCGCGGTCAAGAATCCGGCGGTCATGTATCACGGCCATATCAAGTATCCGGCGGACAATATCACACATACACATGCCGCGGCCAAGTATCCAATGACATATCACACATATGGTCACACATGCCGCGGCCAAGTATCAAGTATCCGGCGGACAATATCACACATACCGGCCCGGACTCGGCGAAAGAGGTAATAACAATACACACGAGCAGAATCGTAAGTAGTTATACAAATATAATTTCTTTTATTACAAACTCAACAAAACAACCAAAGCACACCATTTCTTTAAAACCAAGACAATAGTTAAATTAGGTTCTTTTTCAACATTATTCGAAAACATATTAATAGCAAACAAACAATTTAATTACCTTCCAAAATCCGATGACCAAATATATTTATTATCATTAGTAAGTACAGAAACAAGTTTCAGGTTTATTGGAATTAGTATACAATAGTTACAATCTTTTGAAATCGTTTTTATGTGTCAAAATGTATTATCAAACGTAATAAAGTAGTTAAAACAATTATTTATAGCAATCGGAGCAATAGTTAAAAGTTTTCTTTTCAAAACCACACAAGTATACCAAACAGGGCGACATTGGGAGATCTCGGGATGCGTAGGCCCCACCTCGGTCGAGCCGAGGCGGCCGACATAATTTACAAGCAATAGGCTCCCTACGCCATCCACGAAGTTTCGGAGCGATCCGGATACGTTTACAACGATTACAAAGGTTTAAGCGTTCCTTTGATCAAATATAAGGATTATGATTCAATTGCGCTGAATGAATAGTATGCAAAATCAAACTCGGCTTTCCGAGAGCGGAATTATCCCCGAGGTTCCGATCTTAGCCTAGTAGGGCTAGGACATGCCAAAAGAAGGAAAGGGCAAGCTTTACATACCCGAACCGCGCCTTACGCTCGCCAAATCTCAATTCTCGTTTCGTCCAAAAACCGCAAATGGTCATCTTTACCGCTTACTATTCATGCAAGTTAACGGTTCAACTTTGGTTAAGCATTTGACTACCGAAATTCCGTAAAAAGACCTCCCCTATAAATATGACACCCCCGAGATTCAACTCGGCTCAAAATATCAACAACAACCAAACAACAACACCTACAACCACAATAAGCACAATACAATCCGCAACTAGTCTTCTTCTTACCTAATGCAATCGCTTCCAAACCAACTTTACACTTTCAAGTCAATATCAATATTTCCATATTCACACACTAACTTAAGATCATACAAACATAGGCCAAAAATATTCCAAGCCATTTATCCAATATTCAATAATTCCATCAATTCCATATTTCACCCAAAAGTCTTGCATATATAACAAAACCATCAAACACATTTTCTACTTACGAATTCATGATCAACAACATCTATCCATACTTTAACAACTTCATTTTCCATAATGTCATAAAATCACACTAAAATAACATAACCTTCTACAATCCATTTTATTGCCAACTTAAACCATTTAGCCCTCATTCACATCATAAGGATCACAACAACACCACTAACACCTTAAACAAGATTAATCCATGCATTAACCATATCATTCTCTTAAATACAAATTTTTCATTAATCATACAACGACCTCCAAACAGCCCGCAACCTTCATAACATCAATTTCATTCATTAAACTTCATTTTATCACATGGAATTCATGTCGACGACAACCAAAATACTAGATAACATTACCTCATTTCTTGCCTACCAAACAGCCCCTAGTTCACGGCCACTCCTCAACTTACACTATTCCATAAGTTTCATTCATTTTCTACACATCACAACAACACATAAACATGTTGAATTCAATTACTCTCCACTCCTACACAACACACACATATGCACGGCCAAACACCAACCTCTCGGCCTCAACTTCACATGCAACTCTTTCATGAATTTCATCCATTTTAACATACTACAACACCTATAAATCATCTATAACACATAAAAGAAAAGGTTGAACCATACCTTCTTCATCCCACTTCATGCTTCGGCTAGGACAAGGTTTTGCAAGAACAAGAGTTTGGCTTGATTCAACAACTACTTCATGTTGTTTAGCACCTTCCAAAGAGTAGAAAACATGGAAGAAAATAATTTTTCTTCATCAAACTCTCATGGTCAAAGCTGCGCCCATGGCCGTATACACCTCACCTCTCTTTCTCAAAGTTTCTTGATTTTTCTCTCAAGTGAAAAGATGAAGAATGAGATGACAAAGTCATCTTTTATTTGCATATTATGGCCATCCATGTGGCCATGGCCCACCCCTAGGTGGCCGGCCACATGGCCCCTTAAACTTCTTTTTTTTTTTTTTTTTTTTCACATAATAGCCAACTTTCCATATTTCCTTTTTTGGTCCCAAATTCTTCCAACTTTCATGAAATATGAATTTCCCATAACTCCACTTTTAACCTCAAATTCCTTAATATTTCCATCCAACATAATTCATAAGCAACTTATGTCTTGAAACGGAGTCGGAAAAATAGCCTTGTTCTCAACTCGTCGCAAACAACTTAAAATATTCCGACGTACAAGTACGGGTATTACTTGAGAAACAGAATCCGATATGCATAGCAAATACCCTCAGTTTTTCGCCGAGTCAGGTAACTCCTCCCTATATTCTCATCCTTGTCCGTTCGGGGACGAACGGTGTTTTAATTGGTATACGTGTAATGACCCTTCCGGTTGTTATGGCAAATTAGGACTCCGTTGGGAATTCTGAGGTCGCAGGTGGATTTGTAGGGCGTCTTTTTGTGTGTGTGCATGTTTTGTGTTGTGTTTTTGAGGCCTTGTATGAAATGTGGAGTGATAGGGTGAAAAACTGGACAAAATCAAGCTCACTGCCCAAAACGAGCCACTGTGGAGGTAGGAGTACCGGCGCGCATCGCCGTAGCGGTGGCCGATCGCTCCCAAGGGCCAGCCACATTCTTCAAGGGCCGCTGTAGCGAAGGAGTGCTCGTTACGGCGATACCGCTATAGCAGTGAGCGAATTTATGTTGGGTCCGCTATAGCGGTGGCTTGGCCGCTATAGCGGGACCGCTGCAGTGGCGAAATGACCGCCACAACGGTCGACGGGGAGGCAGAATCCGTGTTTTAATGACTTAGTCTCATATTTTCATTCATAATACACCAAACACACTTCCCAACAAGCACCTAGAGAGAATTTTCAAGCTAGGGCAAGATAACTTTGAGAGGTAAGTTCCATTACTTTTCATTCTATCATTCCCTTCCCCTTCATTATTGTAATAATCTTTATGGGTCTTTAATGGTGAAAGTTAAGTAGAAACCCTAGAATATCAATAAACCTTCTAGACTTGATGGGTTAGGGTTATTATCACTTATTTATCATTTGAATGGATTGGTTAGTTGCTATTTGTTAAAATTGAACATTTAGAATCATAAACTAAGTGATTGGAGACCTAGGGTTCTATAAAAATTGTGTCTTTTCCATAAAAACTGTTTATAATGGGAATATTTGATAGAATGTTGTATAAATTGATGCTAAATGAATACTAGGGGCCTTGATAGGTTGTTTATCACCTAAAAAATCATCCACCCTTAGAATGGCGAAAGGGAAGGGTATTCTTGCTTTAGTGTTTGTGAATTAAGTAATGTGATTCATTGAGCCTTTTATTTTTAGACTGTGAACGTATTGAGGCTTTGAGGAAAGGAAAGGCTGTAGCAGAGTAACCTGCGTGTTCCAGCTCTACTTGAGGGTAGGTTACGGTTTACTTGAGTTAGACTTTGGTTAGTTGATTGTATGCTTTGTGAATTCTATATGAGAAAGTATGTCTAGTTTTCATGCATGCTATTGTGTGACTAAACTCCTATGTGACTTATGATTGAGTGATTGTGTGGGCTTTGTGCCACTATTCCGGTGCGTTGATTCTGCAGTGGATGTTTTGTGATGAGAAGATAAAATGATCTTCTCGATGGTATTATGACTTGAAATGATGAGTTGAGTAATGATATTGAGGAGGTAAGAAACACTATTTTGTAAGAGGTATGGAAAGGCACATATGTGACCTAGATTATGAGCTCATGGTCCGACGATAGTTTCAGAAATGAGAGGTACATTAATATGTCCCGCGTCCGAGGTTCGTTCCGGAGCGGAGGTTTATGCTCCAGTTCGAGGAGTGGATCCGGAACGGGTGGTACATGGACACCATGGGTCCCGTGCAAGTCATGACTACTGAGCTAAGACATCATCTAGCATGTATGTACAACGAGTGAGGGTATTGTGGTAAATTTATTTCCGTTGTGGCTTACGTGATTGTGATGCTTGACATCTTGGTGATTTGATTGTGATTGTCCTTGGTTTACTTGTTGTGATTTATTGATATTCATGTCTGTTGATTGGCTTGTTTTATTCTATTGATTTTATGAAATATGCATGATACTAATCTTAGTCGGCCTATGATATCTGCCGGTACATAGTGTTTGTACCGATACCACCTTCCCCGCATTCTTTGAGTGCGCAGATTTGATGATATGGATCGTCGTCGTCCTCACATCTAGCGTGGAGGATAATTGTTGACGGATTTTTTTAGGGTGAGCTTCTTCCCATGCCCGGCCGCCCGAAGATCTTCTTGCTATGATGTCTTTTCGTACTCTGGACATTATGGATTGCTTATTTGTTAGACTTCAGATTCTTAGACATGTTTTTAGGTTAGAGTCCTGCACGATGACTTTCGAATTTTGGGGATTTGTAATAGTTAGAACTTCCGCACTTATTTAAGTATTTATTGCATGACTTATTTTGTTCTGTTGATGTTTGAATGAGTAATATTGTTAGCTTGGTTAATATAAAGTCGGATTGAAAGGATAGGTGTCTTGTATGTTGGTTCGCCCACTACGATTTAGATGGGTGCCAGTCATGGTGGGTTGGGTCGTGACCGTATTCAGCTGGTGGGACAGCACATTCCATATATGATATCAAAATGGTGGACAAAGAATTGCAGGCCCATTCTGAAGCCTATAATTCATGCAATCCCTGCAATCATAATCTGGAGTCTATGGAGGAGAAAAAACACCATCAAACATGGAGGTGCAATGGGATTCAGCAGCCTAGTCTATCAGATCAACATAACTCTTTGGCAACTACTGCAAACAGCTTATCCTAAATTGCAGACCATTCCATCCAACCTGCCCTCTGTGATTTAGTACTTATAAGAGATCAGGTCTAGAATGAGGTATCAGTTCATCTATTGGAATCCACCCCCTGATGGTATGATAAAATGCAACACAGATGGTGCAAGTAAAGGCAATCCTGGGAAGAGTTCATATGGCTACCGTTGAGGAATTCAACGGTGATCGATATATGCGAAGGAAGGAGATCCATGAGACAACTAACATGGAAGCAGAAGCTGTGGCAATCAAAGAAGCTATTTATCACTGTGTGGCAAATAATATTCAGCAAGTCCTGATTGAGACAGACTCCATGGTGATGAAGAATATCATAAAAGGTACCTGGGAAATTCCATGGTAGCTTATTGTACTAGTGGAAGATATTAAGCACCTGATAACACTGTGTGAGGTTAAGTTTCAACATGTTCTGAGAGAAGGAAACAGTCTAGCAGACTATATTATAAATCAAGCAATTCTGCTGGGATCAGTAGAATATAGGCAATATACAGATCTTCCTTCTCAAGGTAGAAGACTGCTGAACTTAGACAAACATCATTATCCAAATATCAGAACAAGAACTTTGAAGATAGGATGATCAGATTTTCAACTGCAGCTGGAGCATGGCTCATTATCGTAACACTACAAAGATCAAAGAACATTAGGCAGCATGGATAGAGATATTGTTCAAAGGAAATGCAACATCAGGCAAACATCAGTACAAGGCTTCAAGGATGCAGCAAGCTCTACAGTCTTATGTTCTTGCATTTTTGGACCTTTCTTTCTTGCTATTTTTGTTCTTTCTTTATTTTTGCCTATTTTGGCTTTTCTGGATTTTTGTACTTTTATTTGATTATCGATAAAACACATCAATAGGCAAGTCCTATCGATATATATTTTTTTTAAAAATTATCTACTAGACTTAATAAAAATGGGGGCTTTCCAATTGTTCAAACCCTAGGTTGATAAAAAGGGAATTTTTGGCTTGAAATCATGTCATTCTTGGACTAATCACCTAGATTATTCTTCTAGACTAAATAAACCAACCTCAAATGCTAATCTTTCCTCTGTTTTACAAATGGGCCATAGCTTGATTTCTTGAAATTGGGAATTTATAAGGATTTTTTTAAATTTAAGACTTGTTTGATAAATTTAGCAATAAAACCCGGATTATTGGTCTATGAAAACTTAGGGAAAACTAGTTGGGAATAATTTTGATTTTACCCTTACAAACCCGAACCTTGTATTCAAATTCTAAAAATTGACCTATGTTCACTTGGACTCATTGACCTCCCTAGACCCTTTGTCGTGAATCATAGTTCGAGAACGAGAAGATGAAGACAAATGGATGTTCGTGGAACCTTCTCAGCCTCGAGGTAGGTTACGGCCTACTTGAGTAGACTTCGATTAGTATCTTATATATGTACAGTAGAAAGTGATGGAGAAAGCATGCCTAGGTCTCCGGACAAGTAGTTGGGTTGGATAATTCTAGGTTGGTATTGTTACGTGTGTGGTTGCGAAATTATTCCTATTGGTTACCTTGCTAGTTGTGAGTGTTGGTGTCGGTATGACTGAGTTGAGTTCTCTCTGTTGGTTATGTATAGTTTGGATTTCGTTTACCTTTTTTATTAGACTAAGGTTAGCGAATCATATGTAGAGTTAGTGATTGTTAGAGAAAGCATATAAACCTTCGGGTATGAAGTTTGGGATGGAATGCATGGGTTGGTATTGTTGTTGACTATGACTTGTCGCTTTATTGTGTTCTATTGAGTTGTTCCCTTATTCTGATTTATTTGTTTGTCGCCATGTGTTGGTTCTAGAATTGATGCTTAATTATTGCCTTATTATTTCGGAGCGCACATTTATCATTGTTTGAGGTTGTTGGAAAAGACAGTAAGTTTATGATATTGATATTATGTTTGAGATATGTGTCCATGTGTGGCAAGATTGATTCTTATATTCTTGTTGACATTGTTATCATGCATACACTCATTTATACATATATTGGGATCGGGCAGCGCGCCGCAACACTTGCTTGGATCGGGTTGTATGTACCACAACACTTGCTTGGATCGGGTTGTATGTACCACAACACTTACTGGGATTGGGTTGCACGTTCCGCAACATTGATTATGGGATTGGGTTGTGCGCCATAGCAGATACATGGACTTAGCGGTCCCCCATAGGTCATGACTGTCAAGGCGACGAGATATTTCCGTCGAAGCGTGTGTGTATCACTGTATTGCATTGCATTCATCTCATATTTACATGCGGTTGTGCATTTTATACTTGATAGCTAACTGTTGATGGTATGTTGACTTGATAGTATTTCTTGAGACTGTACTTCGGACTTATGGTTGTGAGTGTTGGTGTCGGTATGACTGAGTTGAGTTCTCTCTGTTGGTTATGTATGGTTTGGATTTCGTTTACCTTTTCGATTAGACTACGGTTAGCGAATCATATGTAGAGTTAGTGATTGTTGGAGAAAACATGTAAACCTTCGGGTATGAAGTTTGGGATGGAATGCATGGGTTGGTATTGTTGTTGACTATGACTTGTCGCTTTATTGTGTTCTATTGAGTTGTTGCCTTATTCTGATTTGTTAGCTTATCGCCACGGTTTTGATTCTAGAATTGATGCTTAGTGATTGCCTTATGATTCGGAGAGCATATTTATCATTGTTGAGGTTATTGGAAAGGAAAGTAAGTTTATGATATTGATATTGTGATTGAGATATGTGTCCATGTGTGGTAAGATTGATTCTTATATTCTTGTTGACATTGTTATCATGCATACACTCATTTATGCATATATTGGGATCAGGTTGCGCGCCGCAACACTTGCTTGGATCGGGTTGTATGTACCACAACACTTACTAGGATTAGGTTGCACGTTCCGCAACATTGATTATGGGATTGGGCTGTGTGCCATAGCAGATACATGGACCTAGCGGTCCCCATGGTCATGGGCGACCGCAAGGCGACGAGATATTTCCGCCGAAGCGTGTGTGTATCACTGTATTGCATTGCAATAATCTCATATTTACATGCGGTTGTGCATTTTATACTTGATAGCTGACTGTTGATGGTATGTTGACTTGATAGTATTTCTTGAGATTGTAGTTCGGACTTATGGTTGATTTTGAGGAAATGGTATACGGAAATGGGATCCTAGGCAGCACAAGCATGAGTAAGGTTAGTGTGAACTCTTCTATTATTGGGTGTGAGAGTTGGAAAGCTCAGATGATATTAGTGAGTCTTTAGATGGTGTTTGCAACCTGTCCTTCCATTTGGTTCTGGCCTGGTTAGATTGTCATGTTTGTTGATGGTAATCGTGAAGCCTTTTGCCGGAAGCGTGGTATTGTAGTGAGATAGTGACTGTATAGGTTGAATTGGATTGATCTGTTTGGTAGAACCCCTCCCCGTTATAACTATTGGTTGACTACAATACTTGCCTTCCATACTTATCTGTTATTCTCTGTTGTTATTGTGATTTCCTAATCATTATCGGTCTATGATGCTTACCAGTATGAGTGTTGTACGGATGCTACTCCTTCTACACCCTTTTCAGGGTGTAGATTCTTTCAGGTTGAGTTTGTGATTAGTAGCTTCTGAATACGTGCCGGGGCTATCTTGAAGACTCTGTGTCATGACCCAAACCGATGGGCCATGACCAATGCCTGAAATGGACACCCGTATACGAACACCTCGATATGATCAGACCGAAACTGGAAACAATATGGCAATCGGTAAAAGCACGCTGTAAACTCATCATATCGTACATCATAAAGAACCTGTCTCTTGAGAAGCCACAAGTAACCAAACATAACAAAATATGCAAGCTGATAAGGCTGCCACTATGAACGGGTGTTATATCCCGTATTTTGTATGTTGGGACATTCCGAGTTAACCATGAAAAGTTAAGGACAAGACTACTCCGGGATACGAGGTTGAGAATTATGACCTTCGATTTTGTTTTAAGGCACAAGTTGCTTATGATTTCATTGGTATGGAGTGTCAAGGGTAAATTTGGAATAAGAAAAATTTGGGGTTAAAAGTGAATTATGGAAAGCTAGTTAATTTTCATAAAATTAAGGGCTAGAAGTGAAATAAGCATTTCATGAAAATAGCCAAAAGAGGCCATGTGGCCGTGGGGCATGGTGTGGACCCCACCCATGGTTGGCTAATATTTTCAAGCCATGAAATGGCACATGTGTTCATTTTATATTTGTGGGAGCTAAGTATATATATGTGTATAAGTCATGAAAAGCAAGACAATTTATCATCTTATAAGTCTAGAAACTTGGAGAAAATATGGAGAAAAAGAGAGGGGGAGGTTCGGCTAGGGGGGCTGGCCGAATATGGCCATGGAAAATTGACCATCAAAAATTATTTTCTTCTAGGTTTTCTACTAATTGGAAGGTCCTAATCAACATGGAGTAGTTGTTGGAGCAATCAAACCATTCATTCTTGCAAGCACAACCCTAGCCAAGTTGAAGAACAAAGTGGAAAAGGTAAGGTTTAATCTTCTTTTTATATGTTATGGATGTTTCATGTGTGTTGTAGTGTGTGGAAATGAATGAAATCCATGAAATTGAGATGTTGGTGTTGTGGCCGAATGGGGGGCTGTTTGGTAGAACATGATGAACAAATTTTATTTAGTGTTTTGGTTGTCATTGTTATGGATTCTATGATGTAGAATGAAGGATTAATGATTCAAGTTGAATTTGTAATTGTATGGGCTGTTTTGGAAGTTAATGTAATTCTAATATAGTTTCTTGAATTGATGAGAATAATGTTGTTAACATGCGGATTATCGATGTAGTTTATGAATTTGGAAGGAAGAAATGTATTGTTGTTGTTCCTAGTGAATTTGGAGGATTTCGGATAATGTTGTAAGTGGTTGGGCCGTTTGGAATGTTGTGTGGATTGTGTGAAATATTCTTGAATTTTGTTGAATGGTTTCGGATTGGTACTTGAATGTATGAGTATTGGTATTGGCTTAATTGTATGTGGTGAATTGAATGCAATTGGAATGTTGTCGAATTATGTAGAAAGGAGTTACTAATGTTAGAATGCGTTTTGAATGACTTGTTGATGTTGTTAGTATGGTTGTTGGTATTGTTGTTGAAGAATTGGCCGAGTTGAATTCTCGGGGTTGTTGAATTTATAGGGGAGATGCTGCCCAAATTTCTGTAAATGAAATGCTAACTTAGAATTGGATTTCTAAGCGCTTATGACTAATGTTTAGTGCCAAATGATGTTATTGTAGATTTTGAGAAGTCGAGACTTGAATTCGGATTAGCTTAGGAAGCGGACAAGGTATGTAAAGCTTAACCCTTCCTTCTTTTGGCATGCCTTAGTTGTAAATAGGCTATGACACGAGCCTCGAGGAAATTCTATTCTTGCGATCCGAGTATGCCTACGATTCTTATTTGCATTTTATCTTTGACATTCGTAATGTGATGAAATAATGGCCCTTATGTCTTTGGAATAATTGGTTTTCAAATGTTGCATAAAAAGTTTTGTTCTTAAAAAGTTCTACGTCGGAAAAGGGCCGTAACTTTCGTAGAACCGGATCGCCTCGATATGTTCGTAGGAGGTTTTATAGCATATGATGACTATGTCTTCCATAGGCGGGCCCGGCTTGGGTCGATACCCGTCCGTGGGTCCCGCGACTTTCCTTTATGTAGTTCTGATGACTTTTGAAAGAACTTAGTATGGCTATTATCCCGACTTCCAAGTATGGTTAGTTTACTTACCTGCCGAGTCTATAATGACGGTTATGTTCTTGATTTCTATAAGCTCCTTCATATGATTTTGATACGTATCTATGATTTCCAAAGTTCTATTTGATATGTTCCCGAGTGGCATCCAGGGGAAAACTTGATTTGACTATTCTCTTGATTTTAAATAATGATTCGTTTTGACTATTCAATGGAGTTTTTGAAAGTGATTTCAGTGCATCTAGTCTCCCACGACTCGCTCGTGCATGTGGTTGTTATATCTTTCGCGAGTCCGGGCCGGTTATGTTGTCGTGCGCACTATGTTATATTCCGGAGTATGATGTGTCCGGTTCGCCGAGCCCCTCCGCTATAGGGCCGGGTACCGTGTATATTTGGTGTTATGATGTGTCCGGTTCGCCGAACCTCCGCTATAGGGCCGGGTACCGTGTATATTTGATATGCTACGTGATATGTCGGGTTTCGGAGATATGAAATTTTCTGGAGTATGATGTGTTATCGTGCCAATGACGGGCGGGCGACCATATTCTAAGAGCCCCTGCATGATTTGTGCTTTAAAAGTAAGCATTTTGATATTCTGGATTTTGCACTTATTTTCTGTACTTCTTGTTCCTATTATGATCCTGTTTACTATGTTTCATGCTTTGCATACTCAGTACATATTTAAATGTGACCCCTTTATTCGGGGCTGCGTTTCATGCCGCGGTGCAGACACTTGTTGTGATGATCCGACAGCTTAGGATTTCCATTCAGCTATTTTGGAGCGCTCCTTGTTCGGAGCCTATGTGTTGGTACAAACTCTTCCCGATGCATATGTATATGATTATTCATGGGTACGGCGGGGCCTTGTCCGTCATATGGTTTTGTTGTTACTCGTAGAGGTCTGTAGACATATGTGTGGGTTGTGGGTAATCACTGTTCAGTTGTGTCTGTGTGATTTGTGATTTGGACGTCCCCTCTGTATTTTGATAGCCTTACCGGCTTATGTGTGATATTATCTGCTTTTTGTGACGATATATGTATATATTTGTGTGACTTTGAGGGCGACGTTTCACTTTTGTATGTATAAGATACGGTTATGCACGGTATGATACGATGTCGACCGTTGTACATGTACGGTCTGTTTGTACGTTGATTATGGTTAACAAGTGCGTATGGGTGCCCAGCTCGGGCACTAGTCACGGCCTACGGGGTTGGGTCGTGACAACGGGAATATACAAAACGAACAACATCTGCATAGCTGATCAAACCGTATATACGCAACCCACATATGTCTACAGACCTCTAACAGTATAACAATATGTCAAAGGATCTGTACCAAATCGGAGGATCACCAAATATACACGGTACCCCATAACTGTGCCATACATATACACATCACAACAAAGGCCACAGTGTCACCCCCTATCAACTGTGCCCTACATATACACATCACAACAAAAGACCCCCCTCACAATCAGTGCCATATATACACACAACAAAGGTCACGGTGTCACCCTGTCAAGCGTGCCTTATATATATACAACAAAGGTCACGGCATCACCACTGTCAGCCGTGCCTTATATATATACAACAAAGGTCACGGCGTTACCCCACAATCGTGCCTTATACATACATGAAGAATGAAAATGAGTCCAGTGCATAATCAAAATGAAATAATAGAACTCTGTAATGTCACAAAATAGCTAATACATATATTATACTCATGACAAGCATAGGAGTTCAACTAAAAACTATCGCTCTATCCCACCTTGAAGGAACAATTTATAAGGTGAGATCAACAACAATCAAATTAATCGAGAAAATCATGAAATAGCTTAACATTTTTACATCATCGTTGAAATCATATTTGAGACCTTTAAGCATAAAATCATCCTCAACGTAATCCTCATAAAAACATTCTCATTTTTAACATCATAAGAAGCTTTAAGAGTCATAAACTTCTAGCTTTTGAAATCAAGGAGGTTATGGAATCATACCATAGGAATCATGCCTTTGAAAGAAAGGGACGAGCCTTAACATACCTTTCGGTATCCTTAGTCGTTCAACGTTTATCCTTTCAAGTTCGTAAATCTATATATAAACCATTCATACTATTATTATTCAATGTCATACGCTCATCTTAAGCCTTGATTTAATTCGTTTAGAATGCGAAGTCCATTCGACGTACCTCCGTTTATATGCCTAGCTCGAAATCACAATCCAACAACCAACAACCAACAACAACAACAACAATACCAACATCACAACAATATTATCAACCCAAATAGGCTCCATAAAACATCTAACACGCTGTTTTCCAACTTCCATAACTAACTAACTTACTACACAATTATTTAACGACTTTGTCTCCGAGAATAAGCCTTAAATAATACCAAAAGAGAAAGATTCGTATCTTTTGTTTCTTGCTAAGATATAATTATCCTCAATATCCACGCTAAAATCCACCGCAGAACAATACTAGAATTACAACCATGCGTTACCCGGACCTAAACTACTACTCCGCTACTTGAAAATTGCTCACTTTTTGTTTCCCTCTCTCTCTCTTCAATTTCTGGAATTTTTTGGTAAAATCTGATTTCAAAGGGGTTTTTTTTACCCTTTATATAAGGGTCAAATTCGGGTCGGGTCAACTTTGTATCATTTCTTTGTAGGCATTAATGTAGCGGCCGTCTTGTACCGATCTTTGTAGCACGCGTTTCTGCTCTGTCAGCTGAACGTGTAACATCCATAATTCTCTACTCTGATGTCCTATCAATGAGAGATTTGTTGCGTTGAAAACTAGACTCGATGAACTTCATTTTAGGCTTTTGTTTCACTTCGAAACACTTCATATGCTAAGAAATATTCATCCCTCAAATTGGACCAAAATTTTCCCACAAAACATTACCCATCCTTTCTCCAAAGTTGTACTACTCCACTTCTTCCACTCATTTCCTTATAAAACCTTCCGGTATACCTTATATACATGATGTTTATCATTAATCATACTTGATAATGTTCATGTCCTTTGGTTTCAAGGTTGTCCTTCCCGGTTACGACCTACGAGATCGTAATTCATCCTTTACTTCCTTGTTACGAACTTTCATGGCTTGTACCTTCCAAAACTTCATGGAATGTCTCCAATACTCCGTTAATATGGTGAAGTACGTGGCATGCTCATGCTCTGAGAATGCGAGGTGTAACACTCTGTTATTCTCTTTTTAAACAGGGTTGTCTCCTTTTATTGTCTAATTGTATTCGTATCTTAGAAGTTCTTGTACTAGTCTAGACCAGAACTTGGGAAATGGTTGTAAGTTAAGCTTTTGTATCCGTTCATTTATTTTGTTAATGGAAAACAATTGTTATTGATGAGATGTCCAAGTTGATTCTTTTAATGTGTGATTTAGGTAAAGGATTCGCCTACGAGGTGGGAATAGGTAGGTGCCCGCACGGACTTGATTTTGGGTCGTGACAGATTGGGGCGCCACAGCGGATAGGAATCTGCTGTGGCGGATGCGCAGTAGTGAGCGGTGTCTCGCTGGTGCGAGTCCGCTATAGCGGACTCGTGACTGCTGCAGCGGGGTAGGGTGTTTCCAGAATTATTAAATTCTAGGATAAAACCCTTAGCTCTCTATCACTTCATTCATTACTTCCTAAGCATTCTTAAGGCAAATTGAAGAGTTCTTGTCTGATTCTTCCTTGTGGTAAGTTTCCTAACCTAGCATTCATTATTTTAACCTTCCTATGCTTGAATCCATGCTAGAAATCCATTAAAATCTAAGAGGGAAAATAGGTTTTGATGATAATTTCTTGAAATGAGTTCTAGTCTTTCTAAATGGAATTTATTGGTGGGTTTGACTAATCTAATCATAGAATTTGATGATTTCATAGCTAATAGACTTGAAATCAAGCTATAGGTGGAGATGATAATACTTAATATAATGGTGTAGTTCAACATTCGAACATCACTCTTATTGACTCGTCTCATCCCTATTATCTTCAACCATTAGATTCACCTGACATGAACTTGGTCACTTCTACCTTTGACGGAAATAAACTAAGAATTATTGATGGTTCGCTGTTTATGCCTGACTCTGCTTTGAATCTACTCAAAGTTTAGAGTCGCTGCAATTATATGATTCTCGCTTAGTTGCTCAACTTTTTTATCAAACACATTGCAGAGAGTGTTCTCTACTCTTAAAGTGCAAAATATTTATGAAATAACCTATAAGATAGGTATGATCAGACCAATAGAGCTAACTTATTCCAACTTAAAAAAAAATGAGTGGACTATCCCACAGTAACTCTAATATTGCAAGTTACTTCACTAAAATAAAATGTTTGTGGGATGAGCTAGATGCTCTTGATACTTTTTCTGGCAATGTTTGTGATTGTCACTGTGGTACTATGGAAACAATTATAAGGCTCATCGAGATTATTATCTTTTTTCAAATCATAATGGGTTTAAATGACTCAGACATAGGAATTAGAAGCAATATTGTGTTGTCCTCACCTCTGACTTCCATAGGACATGCTCCATTAACTGTGATTCGGGATGAGAAGTAGCGTGAAATTCATCCCACTCCTGCATATCTGGGATATTCTGCTTCACTCACTGCTGCTGGACAAAATTTTAGTATAAGAAAAGTCAATTCAGGGGACTTCAAAGGGTAGAAATCTAAATTTTAACAACAAAAGGAACTAAAACAGTTGTGCCTACTATAAAAAGTCAGGTCACAATGTTGAAAATTATACAGAATTCATGAATTCTTCTGCAGATTTTAAGTTCACAAAATTCAAAAAATATCAAGGTTTAGTACAATGAAACGATGCACTTGTGAAAAGCTCGAAGGAAAAGGAGTAAAATATAATGAATCAGGCAAAGGAAGGGAAACCTTCTACCTAGGATTAGTTGACTCAGATTTTCAATCTTTTTTCCAGCAATTGAAGTTTGATTTAGCAAGATTCCTAATCCTAAGATGTTATAGTGGATGCAAATTTTATTTGTACTTCTTCCTGTTATAGTTATTCTTCTTGTTTTGCACGTTTTAGAACTGATTTTTTATTTCTGGATAGTGGTATTGTTGAGCATATGACTTGTAATCAAGATGACTACTATAAGATGGATGTTGCCAATAGCAGTAAAGAAGATATGAGGACTATCAATTGGATGTAAATAATTTGAGCTTACATAGGGACCTAAATGAAGAAGCTTTCACTAGTTTCCTAATGGATTAATTCTCCCCACTAAAAATCATATATGTGAACTAAAAAGTTACTATGTGGATTGCGTCAAGCATCTCAGCAATGATATGCGAAGATGGCAATAGCGTTAAGTCTCAAATGATATTCACATCTGCTGAATGATTGCTCATTGTTTTCAAAAGTACATCCTCATCAATTTTTATTGTCGTCTATGTTGATGACATACTTCTAACTAAAAATTATGTATGTTGAATACATTGAAGCTTTCCTTCATTCAGAGTTTAAGATTAAGAATTTAGGTGAATTGCATTACTTCCTATGTATGGAAGTGTTGCATGAAACCGATAGATTGACTATATAAATTCGTTATGGATCTTTTCAAAGAATATAATTTTCTTCATTTGAATTTTGTATCATATCCTCTAAGTTGTTGAATCAAATTACGAATAGGTTTGTCATGTCCCAAACAGACGTGAGTGGCACCCACACTAGTCCTATAGCGGGCGAATCAATCCCTTAACCCATTACCAAGCCAATTTCAATTACTTAACCAATTATAAAACATTACTCACAAATAAGTGGTAAGGAGAATCTAGCAATAATATAAATAAATATCAAGTGCGGAAATCTAGCTATTACATCCCAAAAATCAGAAAGTCACCGCACAAGGACTGTAACCAACAATGTCTAAAGAAGAAGTACTGTCTAAAAATAACATAATGTCTGGGATGAAAATAGACATCTCAAATAAAGAAAGATCTTCAGGCGGCATGGCACGGATAAGAGCTCACCCTCTGACCTTGTACAGAATAACCTCAACTAGATGCGAGGTCTGGAAGATGTCTCTGGCTCAAGGTCTGCACTCACAAAAAAAAGTGCAGCAAGTGTAGGTCAGTACAAGTAACACGTACTGGTAGGTATCATAGGCCGACTAAGATTAGTATCATGCATACATACATAAAATAAATGAAATAGGCAGACAGGCACAACAAACATATATCTCAAATAATCCACCTTCAGAATAAGTCACCAATTATCGACAACGAACACCAATGCTCAAGCCAAAGGAAGTAAAATAAATAATGAAGTTTCCCCCTCTGTCACATATCTGTACACACATGCTAAATGGTAATGTTTTCCCCAAATAGCCAGGACCTACAGGGGACCCATGGTGTCCATGTACCACTCATTTTGAAAAGAACCTCGGACCACGAGCTCACACTAGGCTACATCATCACCCCTATAAAATGTGCCTTAAAAGATGTATATGTTCTACCTCAATCATCATCAACAACATCTCATAATCAAATCACAAGGAACGACTCGAGAACACGCATCAAGTCAAAATCAATGAGGTATAATTCAATAACACAAGTCACAATAAGACTCACAAATAATCTACTCAATGTAATAGAACATGTCACTAACAGCAATTCATCTCTGAAGGGTATATATGAACACCTTCCTTTCTACAATTTCAAGAATACAATTCAAGTTCATCAGCCTCAACAATGGAGAATCACTTTACATAATTAAATCATACAACTAAGAACAATCACCCAAACTCCATATCCGAAGTCCTAGACATGCTTTCTCCCATAGATTCTATGACATATACAATCAACTAATCAAAGTCTAACTCAAGTAAACTGTAACCTACCTCGAACCGAACTGGAACAATGCAATCACTCCGCAATAGCTTTTTCTTTTCGCAAAGCTTCAGAACGTCCAAAGCCTAGAAATAATAATGCTTAAGTAAGTAATGGATTATAAACTCAATTCATGGGTTCTCTAATCATTTTAATCCTACAAATCTGATTTTAGCAAAAGTCTCCATTTTTATTGGAACCCTAGGTCTCAACAATCAATTTCCATCATTGAATAAGAAGTTCTCATGCTATGAAGCGATAATCTCTATTCTTAGATAATTAAACCACATTAACCAACAATAAACAATGCCCATTAATATTCTAGGGTTTTCCTTGGTGTTTGTGTTCTACCCTTTAATTCCCGTTAAAGGTCCTTTGATTGAAACAAGAATCAACTAAGAACATTACTCGTAGAAGTTAGTGATTAAGGATTACCTTTGACGGAGCATAATGCCCTAGCCTTAGAAAGTCGCCTCTGTGCTCTTGGGAACTGTTTTTGGGATTATGTGAGGAGTGGGGTCAAAATAACGTATTTAAATCGGGATTCTGACTTACTGAGGTCCACTGCAGCGGTCCCCGCTTCGCTGCAGCGGCCATTTGGAAAATCGACCCTTTGTTGCAGCGGGACCCGCCCTCACTGCAGTGATACTGTGGCAGCAGAAATCCTTCCGCTGCAGCGGTGGATTTTGGGTAGTGAGCTCGGAAAATTTCCACTTTTTATATTTAGTCCCTAAAAATCATTCTAAAGCATTATTAACAAGCCAAAACACAGACCAAGTTAAAACACATCACATAGTCACTTATACGCCACAAACACAACATAAGACACACCCCAAGTTATTTAGGTCTGCTTATTCCTATCCTCGGGAAGGTACTAGTAAGGGTAGAATTGTCAACGCACGCATAACAACCAAGCGGGTCATTACATGAAGGTTCCCTAATTCCAAATGCCACCTATTATCGTCACCTTCTCGACAAATTGAGCTATCTTACCAACATAAGGCTAGATATTTCCTTCGCCGCTCAGCAACTTAGTCAATATACACAGGATCCCCCTCTTCCTCATTTAGACATCATTGTGGGTCCTTTGATATTTAATCAAAGATCTAGATTTGAGATTATGTATGTCTTCCTCCTAATCGTTCCAATTGGTTTCTTTCTACGATTCAGAGTGGAGTTCATCCTCTGAAACTCATTAATCAATTAATGGTTCTATATTTCTTTTGAGGGACCTCCGATTTCGTGAAAATAAGAAAAACAAGTCTATCTTTCTCTCTGTTTTGCTAAAGTAGAATACCGATCCATGAGAAGGTTGTCGCTGAGTTAACTTGGAACATTCCTTAGTTCGAAGATCTATTTATTCTGATCTCCCTTCCAGTGCCACTTCACTCAAATAGCCAAGTAGCACTACACATCGTGAAAAAACCCACTTTTCATGAAAGAAAAAAACACGCTGAACTTGATTGCCACTTCATCAAGCAACAGTTCCTCGCTAGGCTGATTATGTTTTTCTTTGTCCGTTCTGTTAAGAAACTCACCGATCTCTTCACTAAGTCTTTATCTGAGACTTCACATCATCATATTCTGGGAAAGTAGGGTGTCCCATGGGGGGAGAGAGGTGACAATGGCAAGTAGAGATTCAATTAATTAGAGCTTAATTTGTCAAGAGAAGAGTTTGTCGCCAAGTTTCTATGAACGAGAATGACGGGAACGAGAAGGGTGCCTCAGATGAGCTTTTAATGCATTCCAAGAATGAGTCTAAGTATATGTTAGACTTAATGCTTGACCCCTCTATTAGCAAGACATGCCTTCATATCATGACACCTGGTCTAGATCCAAATATGTGTGGCATTATTCAATATTTCCAAGGTGAACTAATGAAAATCTCCTTGAACTTTCTTTTGTATAGTTGTGTATAATGTTATTTCTTTTACAAACTTTACCGTATTTCATATTATGTTACAGGTTAGCAAGTAATGAAAAAACAAGTCAAATTGTTAGGACATTTTGATATTTTCTTCTTCGTAGGTTTGTGTAAATAGAATGTACGTATGGATTAAAGAAATTTTTACAAATTGAATTTTAAATTATGATAAACGAAACTCTGAAAGAACTTCTCGCTAGGGTTTTTTCTCGCCTTCTACGTGGTTTTTTTTTTCTTTTGTCCTTGTGACAAGTTTTTTAGCTTCCCAATCTACAACTCTTCATTTATAATATTTTCTCTTCATCATGGCATCTTCATCACACCGAAACATAGAGGATGCAGCCATTGCAGCGATGTATGCAGGTTTAAATCTTGAGGATACGGAGCGTGACGTTGAATTTCCTGATGACCTAGAGATCCCCTATGATAATAAAGGTGCAACATTTGTACTTTAGAGTTTGATAGGCTATGACTATACTGATAAACCTCATCCTTTAAGGATTTAATAGGAAAGATCTGGCGGCCTGGAAAGAAGATGGCTATCAAGGAACTTGAAAGTAATGTTTTTTATTTCAGTTCTTTCGTAGCAGGGACTATGAGCGGATATTGGTGAATGATCCATGGAACTATCAACAGAGTCCAATATTGTTGTGACCTCGTTAGCTAGGGGAAAACCTTAGACAAGTGGAACTTACGACATTGGATATTTAGATTCAAATTCATGGTATAACTACAGGCTTCGGGTCGGAGCGTGTCATTAAGGAGTTTGATAACTTTTTTGGTAAATTCCTATCGATGGATACGAAGAACATGAATAAGATATGGAGGGATTACATAAAGGTTAGGGTTTGCATTGATATTTGTAAACCGTTCAAGAGGAATATGACTAAAAGCCGACCACGAGGGGAAGTGATTACACTGACATTCAAGTATGAACGACTGGGTTCCTTTTTTATTTTTTTTATTTTTAACAAATTAATCCCCTAAGGGCGATTTTATATATAATCAGAAATCCAAAGGTTCAAGTGCAAGAAATAAAAAGCAGTGTTTCTAAAATGCAAAGCTACAACATGTTCACTTAAAATAGGGAACCTAATCCGAATTGCCCTAAATTTTATCCTTGTTCTTGTCGGCTCCTTCCTCTTTAGTTGTTTGTCCCATGTGTTTAAATTTCTCCTCTGAGCTCTTGTTTTCCATCTCCTTTTCTTCCGGTGGTTTTTAGGTTCTCTGTATCAGATCAAAATTTTCTTACTACAAATGTCACGACCAAAATTACGGATCGTGCGGGCACCTACCTGATTACCTCTTAGTAGGCGAACCCTCACCAACCTACCCTTTATTAAAACTCATTTTTCCATTCCATAGTTGATAATCATAAACATTATGTGAGAAAACATAAATGACACTCTGTATAAAATTAGGGTTTACAATTACCGAGACCTAATCTAGACATGTACAAGAGCTTCTACAATACAGAGGAATAAATTTAAAATAAAACGACACAACTTCTGCCTTGGAATGAGATGCACAGAAGCTGTAGGAAGATGTCCACCACTCCGATCTATGAAACCTACAACAATAACCTGAAGCACATCTACACCTGAAAAGGATGTAGCAAGAGTAATATCAGTACACCACACGTACTGGTAAGCATCATAGGCCGACTAAGATTAGTTCACGCAATATGATATAGAATCAATCAGAATAAACAGATAGGTACAGTCGTAACACCTTTTTAAATCCTACCCATACTTAAACAGTTCTGACATAAACATGTTCATATCCCTTTACCATGTCAACACAACACCAGGAGGGACCAACAAACAACAAACAATTATATTCAAGACGGACTCCTAGACCAGCTAACCCACAACAATTTATAAAGAATAGACATCAACCCCCATACCAACCAATACTAAGTAGAACCACTAACCCTTACCTTGTTCCTCCATGTAGAACATACTTGTAAATTGACGAATAGACACAACAACATAACAACCCACATCAGATGTTAGTCAATAATCACTTATCAAATGCAAGTAAGTCTAAGGGAAAGCAATACAACCCTTGACGGTATCTCAACCGTACTTCCAGACCTGAATCATGCTAAATAGAGTCACTCCGACACCACCTTTCCTAATTAGTCAACGGAGTCATGAAGCTACACGTAAACACAACTGCTCAACAATAAGGAAAAATCAAGTATGAAATCACCAAGATGAGTCATGTTCCAATGTAATGCAACCAAGATGAGTATCACCGCTATCACACTAATAGGATTAAATATAATATAATGCAACTCGAGTTAGTATCACATCCGTACACACACGCTAAATGGTATTGTTTGCCCAAATAGCCATGACCTGCAGAAGACCCATGGTGTCCATGTACCACTCGCTCTAGAACTGTCCATGTATATTCTGTTTCTCGTCACAATGTGTATTTCACGTATTTCCAGTTCATCAATAAATATGGAATATGATCAATCAACAATATCAATATCAAGATCACAAGGCATCATGCCACAAGTCATAACAAGACCCAATTAACTCTGCTCATTACTTACACACACATGACATCCGCTAACTCGCGACATGAATACTCTAATGAAGACACATGCAATTACTACACAATTCACCCCTCCCTATAGTACAACAAGCTCTATAATGATCAACTCAGTACGTATGCGAATTCCCACCTTCTAACTTTATCGCTCTAAGAACATAAACGCCACCATATCCCCTCAAGAATAACAATTATTCACCTTGGCTCAACTACTCACTGAGTGGCGACAAGCCCACGTAATTCAACAATGAATACCAATATATCTAAGGTCCAACCGAACTCCGTTTCCAAAGACCTAATCATGCTTTCTCCCGTAAAATTCTATAACACATATACGACTCACTAATCAAAGGCTAACTCAAGTAAATCATAACCTACCTCGAGGCCGATCATGTGCCACAAACAATCACGGAGTCTTCATCCCTTGATTCTAAATCTAGAGACCACGGCAGCGAAGTCTAGGAGTAGCACGACTTGCAATAACTAGAGTCAAAATAAATAATGTGCAAAAATCCAGATTCTATAGTTGACTATCCTTGCCTTTATATTCCCAATTCAAGAGCTTCATGCTTGTTATCATCATGAGGTCAAACCTAACGGTAAGGAATTAACTTGTAGAAAAGATAGCGGAAGGAATGGTTAGAAGGCTTACTTTACCCAAGACTCCATATCGTCTGCCCAGAAATTCTCCCAAGTGACGGCTTAGAAGAAGGTTTGGTGGAAAAGTGGGATTTAATCCCGTAATAAGGTTTTTAACTGGGTCTGGTCCACATCGACCATTGCAGTGGTCTGCTTGTTTGCTATGGTGGACCCGCTGCGGCGGTTCCTCGGCCGTTGCGGCAGAACGGTCCTATCCTAGCCCACAACATTTTAACTCCTACCAATTTGGTCACGATTAAAATTACATGTAAAACTTCCCTGTGGACTAATTTTATAACAAGAAACTTGGCTTTTCATACACGGGCTGCAGAAGGTGCAATAATGACTAGGCTGGTCGTTACATTATATACAAATTAAAAAACTATTCGGCCCTGAACGACGTAGGGTGGCATGGGATTAAAAGGCCATATCATTTCGTGTGCTGAATATTTAATGGAACTCATACTAAAATTGCAATACCCCAAATCTTTGGCCTAGATCTCCGTAAATTAGCCGGAAGTCATTCTCGGTTCGTATTTGGAAATCGCCCGATATCGGGCATTAATATCTCGTGCTTACCTGAGAACCATCTTTACTAAATCAGCGAGCTAAGGAAGGGACAAAGTACTGCACTTTTGTGATATCGTTAGGGCTTCTAAAGATGCACACACAATTCAGGACGCGGACTTGGAATACATAACACAAAAAAAACCATAGGGTGAAAAGGCGGGATGACGAGCTATCACCATGGCTCGAGGACTGGAAGGAATCAC
Organism: Lycium ferocissimum; assembly: GCF_029784015.1. Lineage (NCBI taxonomy): Eukaryota > Viridiplantae > Streptophyta > Magnoliopsida > Solanales > Solanaceae > Lycium > Lycium ferocissimum. Next base: position 62,173,453 of record NC_081351.1, read on the forward strand.
GAGCCGCTGCAGCGGATGGGCTTCCAACTTTAGTGATACCGCTACGACGAATCGAGAACTCTGCAGCGGAACTACCCAGGCAGAATTTAAAACGGGGAGGGTGAACTTTCACCTTCCTACTCCCACTTCTCTCCTTTAACCGACGAAACCACACCCCCCCCCCCCCCATTCCCCACTATTCATTCCCTTCCTATAGTAATCTGTCCAAAAATATTCCCCTTTTTCCCCCATATAACCCCCTCACATCTCATTCATCTTCTATACTTCACAAATACAACAAAAGGAGAAAAACTCTTGGTGCAAGGAAATAAGGGTCAGATTCTTAAAGATCTTCTCAATCCTTCGGCTATCTCAAGGTATGTGCATTGTAAGGACTGGAAATTTTTAGGGAACAAGGTTTTTGACTACTTGGGGAGGGGATTTCTTGAATTTGCAGCATGTTATTGACGTTCACTACATCTCAATATCATTCATTACTTAAGATTCACCTGATTTTTGAGGGTGAAACCTTGTTGGGGTGGTGGGGTACTTGTAGAAGAGTTTTTCGATAATGCTTGAATTTTTAGGTTTATTTACTGTTAAAAAGGTGTTTAATGGGGTGTAAACGACCTGCATGTTGACATATTACCCGATCTATGTCGATATCTGTAGAAATTTGGCCAAAATTTTGAGAAGCCATTTTTAGAGGGACCAGGGTTTTCTCACTGGGGAAGGCGAGTTCGCTGCAGCGGAACACGTACCGCTATAGCGGACTCGCCATAGCGCTCATAGAAGCGCCGAAGTAGTAGTAGGCGGTTGGGGAATCTTCACGGTAGCAGCCTCAGGCTCGCTACCGCGATATGGGCATTGCTGCAGTGGAGGCTGCTAAGGTAGAATCAAAATATGACCCACTTCACACTTGGGTTGATTTTCTTTTTTGTCTTTGTTTGTTTTCCTTGGTCTGTCCTACATCAAGTTTGCAGATTGATTGTGATACAACAATAACTAACATGGTTTCGTTGCGTAGGTACTTACTCTCCGTACAAATGGTCCAGAGCGAGGGAGCTCCCGTTTATGAAAAACGTCCCACTTCCTAAAGCAAAAGGCGTTATATGGAGCAACAGAGCAAAGTGTTGTTGGCTGAGCGGGTCTTTGTTTTGGACGAGGCAGATGAGTTGTCATGACCCAATTTGGCTAAGTCGTGCAAGCACTTTCCTTTACCACCTCGGTAAGCGAACCCTCAATCCAACGCAAATAAAGACATAAGTAAATAAATAAATCATGCGGAAGAGAATAGTTACGTAAGTCTCACAATAATATATAGATGAAATAGTGTGAAAATAAGGACAATACCCCTAGGGTCTTGTCTAAGCCATACAAGAGCATCTAATAAAAAATATACATGTCTGGAATATAATAAAACATAAATCCGTCTATGTCTCAGAATAGAAAAATAAGACATAATAAGAGGAGTCTTCAAGGCAGCAAAAGTCGCGTGCTCACCCTGGAAACTCGATACTATGCTGATGGTGACAATCAGCCACGGGAGATAGAAGCAGACCCAACCTGAAACTCTACATTCTTAAAGGAAGGCAGCAAGTGCAGGTCAGTACAAAATCACAGTACTGGTAGGTATCATCGGCTGACTAAGCATAGCTAACATAATTAAGACAATATAAGCAGGATAGGCAGATTAATCAACAAGTATAAGTCAACGCAATCGGAAACAAGTATCCATCATCATCTAGGTTGAAGCATCTAAACCCAAGTATGCCAAGTCTCAATATATATCCAATCCGAAATCAATCAACACAAATACAACACCGAATCACCACAGTATAAGTCAAATGCAATGCAATGATGTAAGAATGCCAATGCAATGCGGAACAGATCGGACGGAAGTATCGACGCCGGCAAAGTGGGACCCCAAGTCCGTACTCCTCTCCCCGACCGGGGAAAAACATCGGGGGTCGAACTCTCCTCACACTACAATTTTGGGACAATATCGAACATCGACACTACATCACTGAAA
>NC_081351.1:62175563-62200672 GCF_029784015.1 Lycium ferocissimum
TACATTATATTACGAGTCCTTGCTTACGGTTGTGTTTAATTTGAGAAACGACAAAAAGATTTTGGAAGTTTTACCATGTATTCTATTTTTGATTAATCTAAGAATCCTAAGAAAGTATGTATGTAATAAGAGTCGGCCCAGGTTCGCTCGGCTCCAAATATGGGGTCGGGTGCCCATCACACCCTAGTAAAGTCGAGGTGTGACAATACGACTCACTAATCAAAGTCTAACTCAAGTAAACCATAACCTACATCAAGATCGAGCAAGTGCTATGAACAATCATTGAGTCTTCATCCTTTGCTTCCAAATCCGGAGACCACGATAGAGAATTCTAGGAGTAGCACGAATTTCAATAACGAGAGTCAAAATAAATAATGTGCAAAAACATAGATTCTATAGTTGACTATCCTTTCCTTCATATTCCCAATTCCAGAGCTCCATGCTTGTTATCATCATGAGGTCAAACCTAACGGTGAGGAATTAACTTGCAAAAAAATATAGCGGAAGGAAGGGTTAGAAGGGTTACTTTACCCAAGACTTCATGTCTTCTGCCTAGGAATTCTCCCAAGTGACGGCTTAGAAGAGGGTTTGGTGGAAAAGTGGGATTTAATCCCCTAACAAAGTTTTTAACTGGGTCTGATCCGCATCGACTGTTGCAGCGGTCTGCTTGTCCACTATGATGGACCCGCTGTGGCGGAACGGTCCTATCCGGGCCCATAGCGTTTTAACTCCTACCAATTTGCTCACGATTAAAATTACACGTAAAACTTTCCTGTGGGCTAATTTTATAACAAGAAACTTGGTTTTTCATGCACGGGCTGCGCAAGGTCCAATAACGACCAGGCTGGTTGTTACAACAAATCATTTTACCTTTGTTGTTCTGTGCATTCCTCAAGGTGTCAAAGATCTTGCAAGCATTTCACTACAACTAATGATGTAAACCCTTAATTCCTTCTTCTTGATGTTTTCTCACTTCCTCCGTCAGAGTGAAGGTAAGATTCTGATGTTGCCTTCTTTATTTCTTCGTCTACCATTCTTGATCTACACCCCTTGTTTTTCCTTTCAATATTTGTGTGATTGTGCCTTTGCTTTGTTGTTTCCTGACTATTTCTCTCATTTTGAACCGTTGCACTCATTGCATGTTGAGTAATCCTTTCTCTTTTCTCTGTGTTGCTCTGGTAAATTCTTTCGTCTACAAAATATCAAAAAGATATTATTTGCAAACAAAACGAGGTACATTTTGTGTTTTCTTATTGTACTTTCTGATTCTACTTCTGTAAGTGATGTGCCAAACTCTCTTGTATCCGCATATCCATGTTGTTCATTTATGTGCTCTAATTCTCAAATAAGGAACTTGTGATTTGTCACTATTGATGATTCTTCTGTGTTCCACATCTATTTCCATAAAACTTTGGCATCTCACAACACCCTTATCAAGTGCTTGATTTGTCAAAGAATCAATGAATTTGTTACCCTCGCTCAAGATGTGTGTAAACCTTATCTGCTTCCCTTTTCCCAATTCTTGAATTTCCTGTATCTAACTTGCCATACTCCATCGTGGCTTCGATCCATCAGCTAAAATTTTCTAAATTAACTGAGAATCAGTTTGTATTATGATTTGATCCAGATGATTTTGGGTACACCATCTGATAGTTTCTAATATAGTCAATGCCTCAGTCTCTGTATTTATTGCAAAATCTTTTTCCTCAGCCTGAGCATATATTAAGTTTCCTTCTGCATTTCTCACACAAAAACCATATGCTCTTATTCCTGGATTGCCTGTAGATGCTCCGTATATGTTGCGTAAAATCCAACCCTATAGTGGGGGTTGCCACGTCACCTTTTTAACCTTTACCTTGACTTGTATCCTTCCAGTAACTGAATCATATCACTCCATCTATTTGACACCTCTCTAGTAGAAGGATTTATGTATTGTACAAGCCTCTGAATAGTTGAGAAAATTTGGTATATACATCTACCAATTCATCTCCTTTCCCCATGCTTCAGTGCATTCCTTCTCTTCCACAGTTCCCATACAACTATAGTAGGAATAACTTGAAATGTTGGTTTTATTCCTTTTGAGATTGTGGCTTACCACCATTTCACTATGATCTGATGTAGTTGTAATCCTTCAATGTTTATACTTACAAAGGAGCAAACATAGAACCAAGTCTTGTTAGCAGAATAAGATTTACCAAATAAATGTTGGATTGTCTCCTTCCTAGGATTTGAAAAACACCAACATCTAGATGCTAAGGTTATATTCATCCTCTTCAACTCCTCATCCAATGGTAATTTAAATTTCCAACATCTCCATATGAAAAATGATATCTTGAATGGTAACCCCTTTATCAATATAAACTTAAAGACCTCCTGTCTCTGTCCTCTCAACCTCAAGTATTCCTAGGAAGATCTTACTAAAAATTCTCCTTTAGTATCAAGTAGCCACCATGGTGTGTCCATTTCCTTCTTCCTGCTCGGAGGTATGATAGTACTGGAGACATATTGTACTATATCTCCTGGAAAAAGCTCTGCAAGCCTCATTCCATCTCCTATTCTCCAGTAACTCATTTACATTCTGAATACTATCATCATGGTAATCTTCTCCTGTAGCATAATAAAAAGCACCTAATCCAGACCAATTATCATACTAGAATTGTGCATCCACCAGTTTGGTTTGCCACCAAATGTGATGTTCAATGAGATCCCTTGCTTGTAACATTTTCTTCCAAGCATGTATCCCATATTTTCACTGTGCAATTACTGCATTTATTTTCTTGCAGTATTTGTTACTTATGGAAGAACTCCACAATGAAGGTGATGTTCTAAATTTCCACCAAATTTTACAATATAAGGCTATATAAATAACATGCATTGATCTAATATGTCCACAATATTTGTACTTATGAACGACTTTGTTTTTCTGGTGGCTTAATAGGTCACACAGATAAGTTTTGCCCAAAGATATATCAGTATCCCAATGTTACTAAGTGTAACAGTTCGCTTTTTACGCGAAAGTTAAGGCATAAAAGGCTACTACGAACTCGTTGGTGCTCTTTCGGACTTTGTTTTAAAAGAGTCGCCACCTAATTTTTTTAGGAAATTAGGAAAATCGATTTTGAAGGGTTTATTCAAATAATGTGAAAAAATCTTCGTAATCCAGAGTTCTAGGTAAGAGTTTTGATGATCCCCTGGGGAAGGTGTTAGGCACCCCAGTATTAAGGATCCGTACTATACGGTTGACCTTCGAATTCTAAAGTATGAGTACTTTCCTGAACTGTCTATTTTGTGTTTATTCTCGCTTTTAAAGAAATTGTCATTTTTGTAAATTGCATATCATTTTGGAAAAGGATTTGAATATGTCCCCCTTATATACGGGGTATCGTAGTTTTCGGATTTACAATATCCGTGTATAATTAGTCTCCTTTTATATATATATATATATATATATATATATAAGAAGTATATTTTATTTCATAAATGAAGAGAAAGGCGAAATTCTTGATTTTTTTATAGTGTTAAATTCATCTCATACTCATACTTTGGCTCGTGTCACTTCGTTTTGGTACGTTCAGCCTTATCCGGAACTTTGTATTACAATTGGTTTTTATGTTATAAAAAGAGCGTTTTTGTATGTTCAAAGGAGTATATCTCGACTGTATATACCCATTTTTATGGCCTTCCCCTTGGCCCAAAACTGCAATCCTAGGCAAAACTTTGGTTCTATTTTAATTTTCAAAGAAAAGAGAGTTGGGTACACATTTCTTTTATCCAATTCTGGTCTTTGTTAGTTTAAAAAAAGCCTAAGTATGGAATTGGTCCATGTTTTCTTAGAATTTAAAATAATACAAATTTGGCTTTTGATAAGGGATACCTGTGGGCTGAGGCCCAAAATTTGTTTTAAACAGCTGTAAAAAAGATCTCCTTTTGTATAAACTTTGAGAAAAAACGGATTTGTTTAAAAAGGGTTGTAACTTTATTAAGTCCTAAAAAATGCTTTTGTTTTCAATAATTGCTTTTACCCATTTGGAGTTTAAAACCCAAGTTATATTAAAGGAGCTTGTGAAATCTCGTTTTTGTACTTAGCCTTTTTTAGAAAAAAAAAACTGTGGAACATTTCCTCGGGGTTTTGAAAATTTGTTGGGGACCTAAAGTCGTCTAAACAGTATAAGCACCATTGTCCTAAGACGGCTAATTCTAATCGTAATATTTCCACTATAATATGAGTTTGGATACAAATTACAAGTACATCAAAGCTTTAAACAAATAATGTAAGAGGATAGTGAAATAGAATTGGACTAGGGGCATATCAAGCCCCTAGTTTAGCCATTTTCACACATGGCTGGGCCTTCTGCGCGCCTTGCTATTTGCTTTGTCTTCGCGGACTCGATTTTTGAATTAATTTTCTATTGGGCCTTTGGCCCAATAGGTAAGCTTTGGTTGTACCCGAGTAGCCATGCGAGTGAGGAGGGGGGGGGGGAGGACTTGGTTAGTTTATAAACACTGAACTTATCACTAAAATAATGAAACTATACATAGTATACAACATGGAAGGTACTCATATTATTCTATACTTACCCTATTTCTCATTGAATGGATTTGCCTTGGTTGGAGGTTTTTGCAATAGCATGGGGACTAAGTCCTTGCCTTATATTCCTAATATCGCACAAGTTCCAAGGGGCTTCTAAGAACCCCAGGCATGGCTAACACCAAGAAGGCCTGGACGACCGCTGTTACACCTCGAAAAATTTCATGTTGTTGCTCAGTAAATAGACTAACACAGGGTGAGGCGTATACAATGTCCCTACAAGTAAGAAAGGTTGCTTAACAGTTCTAATTAAGATTCCAAAGACGTTTGAGGCAAGAGAAGAAAGTTCGATAAAGAATGTAAGGTATAAGTCGTGTTTTGGAAGGGTTTTGCAAAGTACCGAACTAATATTGACTTAATGATGTCTTAAGGAAGAGTTATGACGCTCCTTAGGTTGCTAATGAAGTGCTAAACAAGAGCTAAGAAGGTTCTATAAGGATTGGAGATCAAACGAAACGACGAGAACAAGATTGGAGAAAAGGTGGATTATACGACCATTTATACAGTCCGTATAGTATTATACGATCAGTATAATGGTCCGTATAACCGTTGCAGTGAAGGTCCATCAATGATGGAGTTATACGGTCACTTATACGGACCGTATAAAATTATACGGTCCGTATAACTCCCGACGGGCAGATTTTTAATTTTATATAAGGAGGCCCCAAATTCATTCTTTTCATTTCCCACTTCTCTCCAACACTCTCAAAACCTCTAGAACTTTCTCCACACTTCACTTACACATATCCAAGGGAAAATCAAAGATCGAACACCAAAAAGTAGTAGAATCAAGTGCAAGAATGCTAGCTAGGGTTGATGGAAGCAAGAAATCTCTTTGGAATTGAAGCTAGGGTTTTCTTCAAGTGAAGCATTTCCATCCAAAACCCATTCCTTCACAATAAAAGGTGAGTTTTATGATCATTTCATGTTGTTAAGAATATTGAATGGTTGAAAGACTTAGATTACGGAAGAAGGTAGAATATGGAGCTCAATTATAAAATAATGGTATTCTTGAATAGTAGTTTGACATGAATCATAATTCTTGAGATGATATGAGTATAATCTCGTTAGAAACGATACTAAGAACATTGGAGAAGCATTATATGAGGATGAATGTAGTGTTGTATTATGGCTATGGTTATGGATGACCTTGAGAGGAAATTTTGAGAATTGAATAATGTCGAACTTGTCGAAGTTATTGATTATGGTGTTATGAATGTTGTTATTGATGTTTGGAAGCTGTTATATTATACGGAGGAAGTTGTAGAAACAAAGGAAATGCTGCCCAATTTTTGTTAGCTTTAGCTTAAGCTTAAGTATATTTCCGATTATCTAATTCTAGCACGAATTCTCTTGAATGTAGAATCGCGAACTTGGAAGGAAGCCTTTAGTCGGCAAGTTAGAAAGGCGAAAAGGTATGTAAGGCTAGTCCCTTCTTTTTCTAAGGCATGATTCCTATGACATGACCTTCTTACATTCAGGAAACTATGAGTCCGTGCTTACAAAGAGCTTCTCATGAGATAAAGAAAAGAGCTATGTTATGAATATGATAATGATAATGATGAGTCTAAGTCTAGAGATTCTAAAGCTCATGATATTTTTACGAAGCTAATGATCCTTATACGATTCTTTGATGTTATTCATTATTGCTAAACTCACCTTATAATGCTAGTTCTTTCAAGGTGAGACATGATGATCATGACTACTCCATAATGGAATCGGGGGTTCTCGACCTTACGTCACCCCGATAGAGTTATAGTTGTCTTGAGTTCTTATGCATGCTTTATGATAAGTATATGATAATGAGATTACACCGTGCCTACATGGCCGGGCAGACACCGCTAAGGCGGGCGGCATATACACCATGTCTAGATGGCATGGGCAGACATCACTAGTGGGCGGCATGAGATGGTCTCCCCAAACGCGAGAGGCCTGGACGTGGGCTAATGATGATCACACCGTACCTATATGGTCGGGCAGCTTATATGTACATACTTGATATGATGTTATTTATGATGTAAGTTAGCATGCATTATTCCGTCTTAAGTGACATTCAGTTACAAGTTGTTTCCTTACTTGATGATTCCTTATCTTTTTGATATGTTAGTATTGTTCATGCCTTACATACTCCGTACAATGTTCGTACTGACGTCCTTTCTCTTTGGACGCTGTGTTCATGCCCACAGGTAGACAGGGAGGTGGCCCAAATTCATAGGAGTCTATCAGCAGCTACACAGGAGCACTCTACTATTCCGGAGGTGCCATTTTTGATATATTATTTTGTGTATATATTTGACCACGACGGGGTCGTGTCCAGTCCTTATGTCTCAGTATTCTAGTAGAGGCTCGTAGATACAGATGCGTGGGTAGTAGTGATCCCATGGATACATCAGTGTACATTTTTGTATATCATTTTTGCAGCCGTAAGGGCTTATGTATATTTATGTACTGCCTTGGTGTTTACATGTGTTCGGGATGAGTGTGAAGATTAGCATAACAAGTGGTGCTCGGTAGTCAGCTCCGGGTACCCGGCATGGCCCCCTAGTCGGGTCGTGATAACCCTGAACTACCATAGTTTATCTTCAACCAGTGCATCCAAACAAGAGGAAAAAGGGAGTATAGAACTTGGGAGTAGCAATAGATTTCAAGCAAACTCATAAACATACAACAGCCAAGTGAGACTACATAATCAGCAAGCATAGAAGTAATGAGGGGGCACACCCAGTTTCATGACTGGATGATGACAAGGATAATGCACATAACTGCTTTAGAGGGAACACAGATAATGATCAATCAAAACCATGGACTTGTTAAGATAGTCATAGAAACAGAAGGAGTAAACAGGAACACTTCAGGTATATCAAAACAAGTTCAGGAGGTTTTATGGTCAAATGCAAACTGGTCTCTTTTCAGACAATCACTTAGCTTAGGATTCCTCATAAGTAAGAAAGAGAGGTTCTAAATTCCCATGTTCAGACAGCCTAACCCACTCATTTGTTAAGATTCACAGCCACTGCCCAGAGGAAACAAAACCTAGTTACACTAATTCAAATGATGGCATTCATCCTATCTCAACTATGCTCAAGATTGCAAATGATGGCATTCATCCTATCTCAACTATGCTCAAGATTGCACACAACCAAATCCAAGGAAAACAAGCACAGTATTCTCAGAAAAAAGGGACCTGGAAAGACCTCACAGACAGCCAAAGCTCTTAGCCATATTTGGAAACTTTTAGAGTGCACATTCAGAACTGGCATCCTTTAAAACTTACTCCTCTCTATTAACTTAGACACACCACAAATTGGTGTACAAAGTAAAGCTATTGGTTAATAGACAAGTGAGCTTTGGAAAAAAACTTTGTTGGGAGGGGGGGGGGGGGGGGGGGATCTCAATAGACTTGCCAAACAGCCTATCAACAGTTTTGGTTCCTAAAAGTATTCCTTCAACATATTTTAAACTACTCCAAGGCCTTTTCCCAAAGCACAGAAGGGGAGGAAGAGAAAGGCAAGAAATGAAATTACAGCATGACTATGGTTTTGGCAAACAAAGAGACCAAACATCACATAAAGGACAAGTCTAAACCAATAAACCAGTTAGCAGGTCTCAGACATCAGTCATGGATGAACAAGTTACGAAAAAATGGATAAAGACACATGGCCAGTAATGAAAGCAAAATGGCACATAACACACTTGACCCTCAATCTGTTCATAGAGGAACTTATACCCACATAATACATTCACCAGCCCCATTTTCTTACACACCACAGGTTTGGACAATAAGACTCAAGGCAAGTAGATCCCTAGATAAAAGAAACACACTTAGAGGTCACTCATGGACACACATTTAGGAGACAATGGCAGAAATCTCATACTGCCTAAACTTTCCACTATTAACATCAACTTATTTTGTTTTTTAGATATACTCTCCTCTCCCTGTTAGACATGATTAGACTGTTCTCCCCTACTGCGAGACCTTTGTGAGTCCCAGGATCATGAGGGGAAGGTCCAAGGGATGAAAGAAAAAGTTTCAGGCCCTGAAAGGGAAATAGGATAGGGTGGGGTCATCACCTCCCCATCTCCTTTTCCTGAGTCTCCTTTCAGCAAAAAGGGATCCTGGGCCCCACTGGTCACTACCTCCAGTTCATGCCCAGGCTCACCTTTTCCTCTCCTAAAACCTTTTCCCCCATCCTATGGCCTCACCCTAATCGTCCAATGACAACACTAGAGGTCCTAGGTAGATTCACAACCATCCAACCCTATCATAACTTCCTTTGACAGACTCATGAAACTATGGTCCAACCTTAAAGACTCTTTGTGACTAAAATCAGTTGTAAGTACTAGGAACAACCCCCTCATAAACACATGCCAAATGATAGTAAACTAACTGATTCATGAAGACTATGTTCAGGTTTTAGGGACCTTTATTACCATATTCAAATGTGAATACTGGGAACAAACACTTCATAGACACATAACAGACAATAACAAACTAGCTAATTTATGTTCCGTTGTGAGTACTGGAGACAGGCACATCATGAATATATAGCAAATAACAGCAAGCTAGTTCTCCCCAACAACTTCAAACTAAAACCAAGATCATAGAAGGGTCTTTTTCCTTAACCATACTGTAGTTCAAAGGAAAGAGTACACATTTTTCATTTCTATTATGATAAAACCACACAAAGAAATAATCAACAGATTTCAAACACCATCATTTTAGCCTTATCACTACTCTTTTTTAAAGGAACTCATCTCTCAACATCAAAGGAAAACACAACAGTATCCAGAAAAGACAACATAAGGATAAGTTAAGCAAGATTTGTAACGAGGATCCCATCATCCTTCCATCTTTTATCCTTTATCCTTACCTATTATTATAACTAGATGACAATTCTCAAAAAAAAAAAAAAGGAAAAGGTTTTCCTGCACACAGACATGACCTATAGGCCACACACACATGCACACACTCCTTGCCAAACTACCAACCTTTAAATCCCTTTTATGCCCTTTTTATCAGAACAAACATATTTCATTTGCTAGGTGAGAACAAACATAACAATTACCTCTTAATCAACCTGTTAGACTAGATGATTTGCTCACCTTTTATCAAACAAAGATCATCATATAACTGCTCTGAACCTAGTTTATTACAGCAACATTTGAAACCTTTTACACTCAAACACATCACCACCACACACTCCACATGTGCTACTCAGAAGTAGTTTTAACAAATTCCCACATTTACCACAAACAAGACAGTCAAGACAAAGGTAGAGCCAAGTGAAATACTTTAGCTAAGTTAAGACCCTTCCCCTCCCCAGGATCACTTTTAAGACCTTTGTTTCAATTACACATTATTGTGACCCCAAAATGCCAAGTTTTATCAAGTAAGTAAGACTTAGGTGAGACAACAAAAATTAGGCCAAACAAGTTGCCAAGTGACACAAGTAGGATTCCAAGAAAAAAAAAACACACACACAGTACACTTTCACTTTTTATAATCAAAACACCATTAGACAGGATAGATATGATCAGGCTAAGTCTAGCACATGACAAAATTCAACTTCCAAACAAACAACATGTCTAAGAAGGACAAAGTGATGACCAGACTAGGTCCAGTTCATATTAGACTTTCAATCTTTCCAACAAGTACATGATCAGGTGGGACAACAATGACCAGACTAAAGTTCAACAGAACAAGCCTTTACTTTCCCATGACGCATAACCACATGAGGCAAGCCATAATCAGGTTGGGTCCAACATAACAAGACTTTACTTTCCCATGACACATATGGTCAGATAGGACAAACCATGATCAAGCTAGGTTCAAGACTTTAAACTCCCAAATAACACATGATCACATAAGACACATAGGACAAACAATGACCAGATTAGACAACTTACTTCAAACAGACCTCTTGACCCCTTCCTCAATTAACCTCCAGACCAAGACAACCTCCAAATGAACAATAATAAGACATAAGGCAAATTAGTCATTCAAAGAGCTTGTGACTTCAAACTACCCCCCCCCCCCCTCGAACCAAACTTATCACGTGGGACACATAGGACTAGACCACTCATGTGTTCAACAGACCTACCTTGACCCTAATTCAGAGCACAAGATTTTCATCAGGCTAACATATTAGCTTAGACTACCTCCTACACCCTCGGGATTTGATAGTGTTTAGATAATCATGATAGAGCAAGAAGTACAGAAAGGACATCCAAATTCAAGTAAAACTCCTCAAACCCAAAACCATAGTCTAAGCCACACTTAAATACCTTTAGTTACAACTGAACAATCAATGATGCAAGCAGGAAAGCCAAATGGAAATCTAAGTGAAGCAAGTTCATCAACTTAACGCTATAGTCTAGATTATATGTAAAGAAAAGGAACAACTAGTCACAAAGCTGTAGCGGCTCTATTTTTTTCGATTCGTACTTGCACTTACCTCATTTAAAAAGGAAAGTGTCCCCGGGAAGTACGATTGTCAATCTTACCGGGAAAACGGAAAAAATAATTCTACGTGGATGGTGCTCTAAATGGACTTATTTTAGAGTCGTCATCTAATTTTTAGGAAATTAGGAAAACCAGTTCGAAAAGGGTTTATTCAAAACGGTTAAATTTTAAAAGAATCCTAATCTAACCAAAGTATGGGTAAGGTTACGGTGATCCGGGGAAGGTGTTAGGCAACTCGGTATTAAGGATCCGTAAAATACGGTTGACCTACGGGTTCTAATAGTATGCCTTTGTAGATATAAATTGCTTGTAATAAAAACAGTTTTTGTTTCATATTTCCGCAAATAGAAATTAGTCATTCATGCCAAAAACACTCCTTTTCAAGAAACAAAAAATGGTAGAATTTTGCCTAAAATTGGGCGTTTTTTGGATTTCGGACTGGACACCTAGGTTAAAACCCGAAGGCATTAACCCAAGTAGAACACTACGTAAGCCCACCCGAGTTTACAAAAAGGTTTTTTAGAAAAAATGTTTTTAAGTATAGAAAATAGTTTTTGAAAATAGTTTTTATAGGCATACTAATATAATCCATAGGTTAGCCATATTTTTAGAAATTTTATCCAATTCTTGGTTTTAATCTTTACAAAAAGTCTCAAAGTTAACTCATTAGCCTTTTTAATAGTCAAAACAATTCACCCAAAATGATAATTCAAGTTTACAAAACATCTTTTCCAACTCAAGTTTCAAATCAATCATAGTAGTCTTAAAGTTTGCCTATAAGTTCAAAATCATATCAAAGGTATCCAAAATCCTCAAAATCATCCGCAATCCTAAATTTGCCTAAACGGTTTTTTTTTTAAAATCTTGAAAATCAATTTTAGCGACTCTTAGGCGTGATAATCTTATTCAGGGTTCCAATTTCTATACAAGCATACATATATATAATCAAGTAAATAATATAAAGAGTAGGGAATTGGGCCGACCAACCCAATAGAAAAATGCATATATAAATATTTCTGCTCCAAATTATGCTCCAATGCCTTAGTCCTTCCATGATAGGGGTTGACTCGATCTAGAAATGTTAGTGGGCCTCGAAAGATCCACCAACAAATTGGGAAGGTCACCAAAGATAGGTGTACAAAACATTAATAATAGGCCGAGGTCAATTATTTAATTTACAAAGCCAAAAAAATGAATTGCAATACTTTTAAACCAAGCCCATAATTATTATACTTATAAATAAAAGGACAATTTATGCAAAAAACTCATAAGAACTAAGGTTATATATATATATATATATATATATATATATATATATATATCAAAAGCTAAAAAGAATGAATAAATCACACTAAACCTATCAACACAATGTCAAAATTTTAACTTAAGCTACTATGTTTCTTATTTTTATCAATTTTAATTAACCTAAAATCACTTAACATTGTCAAAAATAGTAATAATTCCATAGGATACTCACTTAATCATGTAAACAAAGTTAGGCTAGCACCTAATCCTTTTCAACTACACAAGCATCATAAACAATATATAATCATAACTTAAAATGAAATAAAGGATGGAATTTTTTCTTATTTTTATCAATTTAACTAATCCTAAAATCGCTTAACATTGTCTAAATTAAACTTCTAATTGATTTTCATTTTTTTCAAATGGTATCAAATTCACATAATATCCACTTAATCATCAAGCAAAACTAAGCTAGCAAAGAATTATTTTTAACTAACACAAGTATCATAATAAATATATAATCATAACTAGAAATGAAATAAAGGATATAAATTTAACTAACCTAAAATAACTTAACATTGTCTAAATCAAAATTCTAATTTATTTTCATTTTTTCAAATGGTATCAAATTCACATAATATCCACTTAATCATCAAACAAGACTAAGCTAGCAAAAAATTATTTTTAACTAACACAAGTGTCATAATAAATATATAATCATAACTAAAAATGAAGTAAAGGATAGAATGAGAGGTTACATTTTGATGGGACAACCTAAAAATCAAAATGAGGATTGATTCAATCTACTTCAAGCACCAAACACTTCACAAATCTTTAAACCTCTTTTTCTCTTAATTTTTTTTCTCTTTTTCTATACGTAGATCTTATATTTGTATCTTTTATTGCTAAGCTTTGAATACAAAAATCAAACTTTAGCTTTTAGGATGCCAAATTTGAACTCTTTCTTTTTCGTTTTTCTCTTTTTTTTTCCCCAAAAATAGAAAAAGAAGATTTCCTTTTTTTTTCTCTCAAAAAAGCCCCCCCCCCCCCCCCAAAAAAAAAAATCTCCTAAAAAAAGCCCCTTTTATGTTCATCCCTTCTATTTGTAGGCAAGCCAATTTAAGATTCCATGGACAAAAATAAGCCATGTGGCCATAGCTTTTCCCCCCAAAAATCCTTATTCAAATTTTCAAGATCATCCAACTAAGCATTTAGAATTCTATGAACAAAAATAGGCCACTTGGCCGTACTTTTCCCCCCAAAAATCCTTATTCAAATTTTTAAGATCATCCAACTAAGCATTTAGAATTCTATGGACAAGAATAGGCCACTTGGCCGTACTTTTCTCCCAAAAAGACCTTATCCAAACAGTACCAACAAAGGTACAAATGGATAAAATCCTCTTCTTATTTTTTATAAAAATGTAGCATAGTTTTTATATAGTTTTAGGTTAATTAGTCTAATACGCCCCTCGTAAAATAATATTTTGACGAAATAAAAATTATAATACGTCGTTTTAAAATATGAGCTTCAAAATGATCCCAATATTGATATACTTCCGAGCAATATTTAAAAATGTGAAAAAATGCTGTCAAAATGAGCCATAATTCATACGTCATCCTTAATTAACAATTTTTCGATTTTTCGGAGTTAGACGGAGCGGGATATTTATCTTCTTTTCAAATCACGTTTGTGAAAGTAAATAACTCGTAATTTCTTGTAATTATTAATTTTTATGAAAATAATAATTAAACGTCAATTTTTGTAATTTTCTCGGGATTTTTAATTTTTAATTTTTTAAGGGCATCCTTACTCCGACTTGGACTCGGGAAATTTAAAAATTAAGATACGTATTTTATGAGGTGAAAATTAGGTGTCAACAAATGCATGAACAGAAGTCTTGAATAAGAGGTTGAATCAAAACAACCTATCAACTTGAAACTACTCTATAATCCACATGAAGCACCTTAAGTAAGCATAATGCAGACAGAATTAAAAGGGAATCACCTCAAGCATATCAGGTTTGAGCTTTGTCCTAAACTACAAACAATTATATTAACCAGGCATAGTATGGACATAAACTAAAAAATAAAGGGAATAGACCAAAGATATTGACTCAGACATCTATCCTAAACCACACACACCCCTTTACTAGGTATAGTGTGGACAGAATCAAGATAAAAGATGACAAGCTAATACACTAACTTAAATCCTATCACAAACCACACAGCCATACCCCCATAAGCATAACACAAATAGGATCTAAGTATGAAAAGCAATAAAACTACTTAAACTTTACCATAAAACCCCAGCAATCTTATTAACTAAATACAACATGAACAGAGTCTAAGTATGAAAGAAATGGACAAAATACCAACTTAAACCATACATAACCTTATTGGCTAAGCACAACATAAGCAGAGTCTAAGTATGATGGAAACTAACTAGAAATACTAACTTGAACCACACATAATCCTATTGACTAAGCACAACATAAGAAAAGTCTAAGTATGAAGGCAATGGACAAGAATACTAACTTAAACCACATCATAAAACCAACACAATATTATTAACTAAACACAACATAAGCAGAGTCTAAGTATGAAGGCAACTAACCAGAAATACTAGCTTGAACCACACATAATCTTAGCGACTAAACATGACATAAAGCTAAACATAAAGCATTAAACTAAAAGGTATTTACCTTTTGTGAGTGCAACCAGGGTCAAGCGATGGATTTGGAAGCCCTTGTGCTCCAATGCCCAAACTCAAGCCAACAGAAAACACCACCCAACAAATAAAATATAAATTTTGGAACTGGGAAAAACTAAAAAAACCTTAAGTTTAAAACTAAAATTTTGACTTTGGAACTCTTAAGGCTTAAAAATAGCAATTTTCAACCTCTTTTTTTTTCTCTCCCTTTTCGAACAAATGGGATTTCTATTTATAGAAACCCCAGAATACTTCTCGAATTACATACTACCGATGTGGGACTTGTGGATTTACACAAGTCTCACTCACACAACCAATATACGGTCCAGATCGAAGGTAAAAATGAAATCAATGGTTCAAATACTTCAAGGCTAGCAATGATGATGGAAATACAGATAAGGGCCTGTTTGGCCGTTTTTGTTGTGCGAGGAGGCTCTCCTCTATGTTACGTGCTCCAACGATGGGACAGGACTTAAAAAATGGGGTGGGATAGGTGGTGGAACAGGAGGGGCACTAGGATTTACCCCTAGCCGCCCCTTCTCTCTCTTTTTTTTTTTTTTTTTTTTTTTTTTTTTTTTTTTTTGCAACAGACCCCTAGGGTCTTCTGAAATAAGACGCTGGGACGAGTATATACTCCCTCCCTTTTAATCTCTATTGGACTGGGTCCTGGTCCTTTGTTGGACTGGGCCTGGTCCTTTATTTAAAAAAAAAATGCTGGGCTCATTATATATATACATATATGTATACGCACCATGTATATTGGTATATACATGGTGTGTGTATATATAGACTAATAGACTATATAAATAAATAAAGAGAAACTAATTATTAGTCCATCAGGACATAAATAATTTAAAACATGGCTCATAAATAAATATAGAAATCATTTTGCAGATACTGGTTTTGAATTAATCAATCAGATAAAAGAAAATTAATCAACTACGCAAACGCACACAGAATCAAGGTTTAAAGGGTAAAATGGTCAATTCTTTTAATTACTCAGAGTGCCTCGGACAATAAAATGGAATAAAATCACTCATTAAGCTAATTCTCCCTGATTTAATTAATTAAACAAATAATTATTCCACAAGGGTTTTCTTGCCCCTTTGATTAATTTCAATAAAAATATTCTTTGAATACCATCAATTTCCACAAAAATTAAAATACCCTGGAGATTTGTTTATCAATTTAAAAGGGTGAAATATTATCCTAAAATAATTTCATAAAAATTACCTAGACCCTTTAGAGTGCACATATGGTTTTATTTACTGTCCAAGGACTCCGAGCTCTTAAAATAAATTGCGGGAGGTAAAAAATTAAGTGTCAACCACTGCCCCTTCGGTGTTCGGGGATGGCGGGACCATCCCTGAGTAACTAAATTTGACTAACCCTAATTTTTGACAGACCTGACTCATCTTGCCTTCAAATTCCAAACAATTCACACATGTGTGGCCAGACCCTGACCTCTGGGTTTCCTATATATCTGGGGATGTACGAGAATTCAGGTCACCTGTAGTTTGACTTGATTAAAGACTTTAAGTGACTGAGCAGGAGCACCTTGGGACTCTCGGTGTTGTGATTAGGGTTTCCCTGAACGGTAGTTAAAGTGCGGCCAGCTCTTGGGTTTTGAGTCTGCCTACATATCCTTGGTCTCTAGGAATCAGGCCGCATGTAGTTCGACTTGCTGGAGAAGAGCTGTCACGACCTAATTTGCTAGGGCCGTGCGGGCACTTACCTTCCCACCTCGGTAAACGAACCCTCAACCCAACAATGAATAAATACACAAAAAAATGAATTAAGCAGCAGAATAGGACAATTACGTAAGTCTCACAACATATATAGATCGATAGTAGTAAAAGTGCGGAAGACAATAAACACCCCTCAGGGTCTAGTCTAAATAATACAAGAGCATCTAAGGAGAATAATACAGTCTGGAATACTATACATAATGTCTATGCCTCTGAAATAAAAGTAAGACATGTGATATGAAGGTCTTTAAAGTCAGCAGACGCCATGCTCATCCTGGAAACTCGAGAGAAAGCTGAAGATTCGATCGACCACGGTCACGTAAGAGATCCGTCACGGTACTCGCATTCATAAATGAATGCGGCAAGTGCAGTCGGACAATCAACGGTACTAGTAGGCATCATCGGCCGACTAAGTATAGTTAACACAATGCAGAAGATAAAGCAGATAAGCAAATAAACCAAACAAGCATGGGACAATAAAATCGCAACCGAGTATCCGTCACCACCTATGTAAAGCATCTAAACCCGAAAATGTCATGTCTGAGTATATCCGGTCCAATCCAATCATGAAACATCTCAATCAAGTCATATGCAATGCAGTGCAATAATGGTATGAAATATCAACGTCTCGGTAGCACAACCCAGCGTGACTCGCGGAGTCTAAGTATCGCCCGTCCCGGATCTTTGCCCACCAGACAGACGGGACCCTGGCTAATTACTCACAGAGGGAATCTTGCTGGCACCATCCTGGGGGACCCGCAGAGTCCATGCACTAATAACAATTCCGGAATATCATCGGAATCGGCCATGCAACAACGATGCCGGAATAGATCATCGAACATCGGCCATCTCACAATCACTCAAGTAAAAGAGTCTATCAAATATCAGTTTCATACAATCAACGATTCCGGAATTGATCTTCGGACATCGGCCTCCACACAGTCACTCAAGTAAAAGAGTTATTTTATATCAACTTCATACAATCAAAGATTCCGGAATTGATCTTTGGACATCGGCCTTTTCACAATCACTCAAGTAAAGAGTTTATTAAAATATCAGTTTCACTCTATCAACGATACCGGATCATCACCGGGTATCGGCCATGCATCATGAATGAGTGAGAATGTATGCAATGCGTATATCAATCATCAACAATAGAACTCAATATCACAAGTACCAATAATGGGGTACGTCAACAATGTATCATATCACAATACCAACAGTGGTATGCCAACAATATATCAATATCACAAGTACCAACGGTGGGTACGCCAACAATGTATCCAAGTACAAATACCAACAACGAGTATGTCAATTCTACCTCAATCAAGACAATAACATAGATTCCATCATCTACTAACTACTCATGGCATCAAACAATCAAAGCACATATAACGGGGTGGCTAGTCCCAACACGCAACAGGGCCCAACCTAAAGCAATATCCAACCCGACTTCATACCCGAAGGTTCACATGCTGTCTCTGACATTATAATCTAATTATGTGCTTCGCTATATGAAGTCTCACCAAAGGTAAGCCATAACCTACCTGGACTGCCGAACCGCAACACCAACAAGTCACTCTTTTGCTTTGCCCTTCTGCTGAACCTCAGAACCAAAGTAGTCTAAGCATAATTGAATTCTATATTAGAAATCATGAAGAACGATACTAATATTGCTACTATTTTCATTCAGTCCATTTTAACCCTAGAAATTGGGAAAACGGGCCCGCAAGGGCAAAACAGAAAATTCGGAGGCAAATTACCAAATTAAGTACTAGATGATCATAGCCCAACCATTAATTGTTGATTTAGCCCAAGGATTAGCCTAAATTTTGATTTCAAGAAAAACCTCCAAATTGGGTATAAACCCTGAATCTCCATATCTGAAATTCAACGTTAAAAGTGGAAGATACATGATTAATAAGCTTAGATTCATCAAATTTTAGCATAACCATCATCAATTTATCATACATGACCCTATGGGAAAGTTCCCCAAAACCCTCTTCCAAATTCCATCTCTAAGGGATTGTTAAAGGGAGGGGGAAAATCTAAGATGATTGTGACTAAGGAACAGTAAAGGATTAGGCAAGATTTACCTCCAAGAATTTCTCCAATTTATCTCCAAGAACAGTTTCCTCACGCTTAAATGTCGAGATGGGAAATAATGAGGGTCTCAGACTTATTTAAGACACATTTAATGAAATATAACTGCCCGTCACTGCCACGGCGGTAGATATGCCACCACTACGGCGCCTGGGAGACCGCCACAAAGGTGTGGCCAACAACATATATGGCTACCTCGGCGGCCAACACACCGTAACAGCGGTGCCGCCATTGCGGGCACCAGACACCAGAATCCCCACATTTTCTAAGTCTTCAATCGAAATTCCAGATTATTCCCGAGGTTGTCTGCTCACATACCAAACATATAGTCCCCCATAAAAATGCGCTACGAACGCGCCTGTGGCCTCAAAATTCCCAATGGAGGTCTCATTGACCGAGTCAACCCCTGATGCCTTAATTTCAATTTCCCATCCTAAGTAGTGCAGTTAGGAACCGAACCAAATACACATACAAGTTCTAAACGACCATCCGGACCTCTCAAAATCGATGGAATTTTGAAAAAGGTTCGTTTGTCCAAAAGTCAACTTTCGGTCAACCATTTTTCACTTTAAGCCTATATTTTCACAAAAGTTGCCCGGCTCGACACCAAGTGGGCCGCACCTCTGAGGACTCAATATGAAAAAGAAAGGTGTTCCTTTAAGCCCTAAAGTCATCCACTTTCTCACCGATCGCAGAATGTCTTTTAAGAAAAAGGCTTCCCTAAATTTCTAGACATCTTGGGAAGCGTGTCAACGATCCCTTCGGGTCACAAGTGAGCTAATCAATGCTCAAGAACGGGCGAAAATGCGAAAGAACTATAACGACCAAACGGGTCATTACAAGAGCACCCTGCTTTTTGCAGGAATACCTTCGGATTTTACCGGTGTGTATCCGACCGGTCGCTTTTGTTTTTTTTTTAGTAAAAGGGACAGATGGTGACTGAGTCTGAGATTGGACGGCTTCCAAGTCCTGGCCGGAGAGCTTGACTCTCATGGGCACCCTAGCTTGGCCGGTTGCATAAGAAAAAGTTCCATGTTTGCTCCGTAATTTGTCCAGATCCGATTTAGCAGGTTGGCTTTCTCTCAGAGACTTTGCACTTGCTTTCGTAATTCAACAATAGTGCAGATATCTTCATTACATTTGTATAAATGGCCCTTTTGGCAGCAGGAAAGTTAATATGCAATGGCCCTTTCGACAACAAGAAAGTAAACATGCAATGACCCTTTCAGCAATAGGAAAGTAAACATGCAATGGCCCTTTAGGCAGTATGTATGAATGAATGAATGGCCCTCTCAATAGTATGAATGAATGAATGAATGGCCCTCTCGACATTATAAATGAATGAATGGCCCTTTCGGTAGTATGAATGAATGAATGACCCTCTCAGCAGTATGAATGAATGAATGGATGGCCCTACCCAGTCTGAATGAATGAATGGATGGCCCTCTCGACAAAAGATGAATGGATGAATGAATGGCCCTCTCGGCAATATGAATGAATGAATGGCCCTCTCGACAGTATGAATGAATGAATGGATGGCCCTCTCGGCAGTATGAATGAATGAATGAATGACCCTCTCGACAGTATGAATAAATGGATAAATAGCGGCAGTATGAATGAAAGTATGGCCCTCTCGGCAGTATGAATGAATGAATGGCCCTCTCGGCAGTATGAATGAATGAATGGATAGCCCCTCGGCAGTATGAATGAGTGAATGGTCCTCTCGGCAAAGATGAATGAATGAATGGCCCTCTCGGTAGTATGAATGAATGAATGGCCCTCTCGGCAGCAGAAAGCAAACGTGCAATGGCCCTCTTGGCATGGCCCTCTCGGCAGCAGAAAGTAAATGTGCAATAGCCCTCTCGGCATGGCCCTCTCGGCAGCAGAATGTAAACATGCGATGGCCCTCTTGGCATTGCTCTCTCGGTAGCAGAAAGTAAACGTGTAATGGCCCTCTTGGCATAGCCCTCTCAGCAGCAGAAAGTAAACATACAATGTCCTTCTAGGCAGCAGAAAGTAAACGTGTAATAGCTCTCTCGGCAGCAGAAAGTAAAATGTGCAATGGCTCTCTCGGCAGCAGAAAGTAAATAAAGGAAATGACAGATATGGCCGAAAATGACAAATATGGCCCTTTCGGTACGGATAATATTTATTTCATCCATTACATTGGCCGTTGACCCTTATGGCCAGATATGCCCCCTTGCTTTTTGTCATTTTGACCCTTTCGGCCGGATATGTCTCTATCTCTCATTCTTGTGTGACCCTTCTAGTCGGATACGCCTTTAGGCTCGTTCATTTCTTACCCTTTTGGTCGGACGTATCCTTTCCCATTCACTTGTGGTGTACCTGATAGTCAAATGAGTTGTTCTTGCTGGACTTGGCCTTCACAGTTCTGTCACTTTCCTGGTAGCCAAACGAGTTATTCTTGCTGGATTTGGCCTTCATAATTCTATCACTTTCTTGTTAAAACCTGCATCCACAGAAAAATTATGAGTTTTCTAAAAGGCTGACTAGCGTCGTTGTCCTCCTTTCTGGTGGCTCCTCTTGGTGTCTTTTTAAACCCCCTTGGCCTTGGCATTTCTAGAGATGGTTTTAGAGCGTACTTACACTAACGGGTGTATTTTTTTTTTGTTTTGAAATCTACAGTACAAATTAGTAAAATGCATTGTTCTATATATACAATTGTTATTATTTATTAAAGAGAAAAAGACATCATTTAACCCTTGAACTTGGCATGAAAACTCACTTTGGCAACTAAACTTAAGTTGTATTTATATACCCCCCTTAACAACTTTCATTTCAATTATTTTTCACCCTAAAAAAATAATACCACTCTCACAAGGTGAGGTGTATTACACTTGCCCCACGTCATTGCCACATCGTTGCCACGTCGTTGCCACGTCATAGCCATGTCAAAAATTACCAACACTTCATTTTTTATTTTTCTTTTATTATTTTTTCTCTTTCTCTTTCTTCTTCTTCTCCCTTTTCTCTTTCTTCTTCTTTCTCCTCATCCTCACCCTACTTTAGCAACCACTACGCCGCTGCTGCCGCCACCGCTGCCACCGCCACCGCTGCCGCCGTCACCGCCAAAAAAAATTATTATTATTATCAGTCCAAATTGGACAAACTGCCCTTCAAAAAAAAAAATCATCACCATCATCTTTAACCCACACCCACCACCACCACCATCATCTCCCCACCAAATTTCATCCAATTCCTTCTCAAATTCGTCCAAATTAATTGTTTTGGTTGTTATTGTGGGCCATTATTAGTTTGGACGAACTGCCCTTAAAAGAAAAAAAAATCACCAACACCATCTTTAACCCACACCCACAACCACCGCCATTATCTCCCCCAACAAATTTCATCCAACTCCTTCTCAAATTAGTCCCACTTACACTCAAATTCATCCGAATTGGTTGTTTTAGTTGTTATTGTTAGCCATTATGATTATTATTAGCAAACCCATTTCTTCCATAACCATTATTCCATAACTTTATTTTTGAAAGAAAAAAAATCAAAATCAAGAAACCAAAAAATGGTGAAAATGAAAAAGAAAAGATTGATGAGAATATAGAGAAAAGAGGGATTTATGGGGGGTCAGGGCGGGGCGGGGTCAATGAAAAAGAAGACACAAGGTGCGGGGGCGGGGGTGAAGAAGAAGGTGGGTGGGGTCGCTGGCAACGCGGGGGCGGCGGGGAGTGTGAATGGCAAGGGGGGGGGGGCGGGTTATGAAGAATGGGGAAGAAGGAGAGGATGAACAAGGAGGTTGAAAATTATGGGCCCATCTTTTTTTGTATTTTTATTTTATTTTTTAATTGTATATTATTTTTTTTAATTGTATAATATATATATATATATATATATATATATATATATATATATATCGGTCCACTTTTTTGTGTTTTTTACTCTCTTAATTTTTTTTAATTTTGTTATTTTTGCCACGTCGGTATTTTAATTGAAATGAAAGTTATTAAGCGGATAAAAGATATAAATACAACTTAAGTTTAGTTGTTAAAGCGAGTTTTCATGCCAAGTTCAGGGGTTAAATGATATCTTTTCTCTTCATTAAAAGATCTTTTGTCATGACATGTATTTGAGTGCGTTAAAATCCACCATAATTGGTATTATACTTTATTACAATTCGACAGAATCCTAGGACGTTTCTCAAGAGTTCTCGTTTTGGGTTTGCCTTAGCGGTCCCGCTACTTCTCATCCGTTATGTCGAATTGTTTGTTATGATCCTAAAAGTTCGCCATGTGGTCTTATTTTGCCCGACCCCGATCATTCCCCGTGGCAAATTTCGCCCACCACGTGGGGTTGACGAGTCATCCTAATTCTATCCTCATATTTTGATCTGTACGCAAAAGAAATTACCTATCTGTTTTCTTAATGGCTTAGAGTTTTCTTTTGTGATCTCATAAAGCTCCAACCATCCTCATTAGCAAGAAAAACTATTCTTGTCTAATTTAATTAGGACAAAGGTCTTTAAGTTTTTAGTTTTACTTAATAAAGTGATCGGTCCGAAATAGGACCGCAACGTATCCTGTGGGGAAAATGGCTTATTTTTGTAGTTCATTACACAAATGATTTGTTTTTTCCTTTCTAGTACGACCAAAGCGGTATTTCGTAAAACTACCAATCGTTTATAACCGAATTATTTCAAGCAAATTTTTTTTAAATGTAGTTTTTAACACGTCCAATGATGGCCTTAAATTTTTTTTTTTTTTAATTTGGTTCATCTCGGCTAAAAAAGAGAAAAGACATCACGGCTCCCGGAACTTTCCGAAACTCACTTTATGGTACTAAACTTCCTGGCGTGAATTTCCCTTTATATTTCTTTGCGAGGGATTTACCCCCCCCTTAGCTACGAGGGATCTAGAAAAGTCGTTTACACTCGCTTGTTACGTCATAGAGACATTCTTTACTTGGTCATAGGCACGTCAAAAATTACCAACTCTTCATTTTCTTTTCCTCTATCATTTTTTCTCTTTCATAATGATTTCTAACCCATTCGCATCTTGCGGCCCGCCACCAGACATTCGGAGCCGCCCCACCTTCTTCCGCCCTCCACCCCCACCCGTAGACGTGAGATATAGAGTTGCCACCATGGAGGTGTGGGTCGTCGTCTACGTACCATCCAACAAGGCATAAGGAAGCTATTCGGTGTCAAACTGCCGATTGTTGATCATCTTCATATACACACTTTTGATGTTTTTATTGGCGGCCCTTCAGTACATTCGTCCTTCTTTAGGCAATAGAGTTCCTATTGGTTATCTTGAATTGTTCGCAAATGTCCTTCATCAAATGCACGTTTAAATTGGCACCATTATCCGTGATGATGGATTCCGACACACCAAAGCGGCATATCAGGATTCATTTTTGACAAAATCGGCCCACGACCTTTCGGGGTCATCGGCTTAATAAATAATTAACTTTAGCAAAGTAGTCGATGGTGGCTAAATGAAATGATGTCCATTGGAGGTCGGGCTAATGGGCCCTATGACGTCTATTCCTCTATGCCACGATGCTTTCCTTTCCAAAATACTCATCGCATCGTAACTCGGTGGGAGGAACCTTGATTAAATCGCCACGTATACGCATCGATGGCATCTGTATTTAATTTGCACGAATCATGTTTCATAGTGGTCCAATAGTATCTTGTCCTTAGGATTTTCTTTGCAAGAGACTTAATCCGTTCATTGAGGACCGCATGCCCCTGCCGTGCACTCTCCCCGACAGCTTTGTAACTTCTTCGACGCCCACGCACCCGATTAAGCCAAGGTCGGGTGTCCTTTGTGCAATATCTTTTGTTCGGAAGAAACTTGTCACGACCCAACCCGTTGGCCATGACTAGTCATTGGACACTCGTATACGTACCTGTTAGATATAAACAAACCGAAACTAAGGACAATATGGAAGCTTGCAAAAACAAGACGTTATCTCAGAATGTCATATCTCATAATAACGCTTTGTCTCCGAGTCACTGACTAATCAAAACATACGCGATACGGCAGTTTAGTGCTGCCACTAAATCGGGAACATCCCAAAATAAGTCACATTGACCATAATTTGAACAACACCTATATACAACCCACACATATGTCTAGACCTCTACACAGAGTATCAATAGTGAAATATGACGGGACGGGGCCCCGCCGTACCTGGATAAACATAAATCTATATCAAAAGATCGTACTCAAATATCAGCTCCCGGGAAAACGGATTCCAAAAATTTAGGAAT
>NC_081351.1:62200772-62257609 GCF_029784015.1 Lycium ferocissimum
CGCTCCTTTCATCTAAATTTGTGAATCATATAAGCAAATACACGACAACAACATCAATTATTCATACACAAGAAAACTACCTTAATATCACAACAAGTTCTTAAAACAACCCATAAAACAAATACAACTCCAACTTTAAATATCAAACTCCTTCACTTTCATCATATAACCCATGACAACAATAGCGACTACACTAATCAAAATTAATCCACCATTATTAAGTTAGAACAGCCCCTACACGGCCCAAACAGAACCTTAGCATCAACACACACAATTTCCTTACATCCAATTCCACATCCACCAAATTATACAAAGACCAAATCACCTCTAAAACATGTAGGAGAGAATTAAACCTTACCTTAACAAGCTTGGCCTCTTAACGTTGCTGGAATTTGTGGATTAAAATTGCAAGTGTTCTTGCTGCCCCAAGGATTAAATTCACGTTGCTAATCACTTTGAATGTTTAGAACACCTTAGAATCTTAATTTTTGCTATCAAAATCATGCACTTGATCAAGAATTTCCATGGCGAGGGTGCCATGGTCGAACTCTCTCTCTAATTCACTTTGTTTGAAGATGAATTATGAATTAAGCTTGGTCATCAACTAACTAATATATGCTGCCCATATTGATGACACGTGCCCCACTATGGCATGGACCAATCAGATTTGGCCATGTTGTAGTGGGGTCCATTTAGCACCACTTAATCTTAATTAGGCTAATTAATCCTTAATTAATCACTAATCCCCACTTAATAATCTAATCATGGTTAATTAATCCCTAATCTCCACTAATATTTCTATGCCAATTAAAATTTATAAGCAAATCGTGGACTAATTAAAATCGGGGATTAAAAGTCCTTGTTTCATATCCCAAAATAATCTTATCCTTGAACTTATATCGATTAGCTTACAAATAATTCAATGTACAAAAATACGGGATATAACAAAACCATTGGCTTGCCTTCTGATGGTCTTTCTCATATTTGCTAAACTTTCTGGGGTATTCTCCCTTCTCTAAGTATGCCTTGATGTCAGCGTACCATGGTTGGCCATCTGGCTTGGCCTTGACGTGGGCGCAGTGAGCCTATTCTTCTCTTAACGTGATCTCCAGAGGGTCAATGTGAGCACTCTTGGGGTGTTGGATCATGGAGGCTATCGTAGCCAATGCGTCCGCGAACTCATTTTGGGCTCTCGGAGTATGCCTGAAATCGATGTTCTTGAATATGCCACATAGTTTTTGCACCAGATTCACATATGGAAGTATCTTATCATTTTTGGTCGCCTAACTTCCTTTTACCTGATATATAAGTAAATCGGAGTCCCCGATAAACAACTCTGGTATGTTCATGTCCAAGCCACCCTGAGGCCGAGGACGCATACTTCGTACTATACCATGTTGTTGGTGCACCTGAAGTTGAGCTTCGCGGTGATCGGATAGTGTTGTCCTGTCTCTGATATCAACACTGCCCTGATGCCTGACCCTTTGTAATTGACTGCCCCATCAACGAATAGTCTCCAACCTGAGTATGGTTCTGTCAACTCTTCTTCCATAGCCAACACCTCCTCATCTGGGAAGAAAGTCCGCAGAGGCTCAAGCTCGTTGTCAGCAGGGATTTCCGCCAGTAAGTCGGCCATGGATTGTCCCTTGACCGCCTTTTGTGCTACGTATATGATGTCTAATTCACTTAGAAACATCTGCCATTTGTCCAATTTTACCACGGGCATCGGGTGCCTAAAAATATATCTCAATAGATCCATTCGGGATATGAGGTGAGTGGTGAACACTGATAGGTAGTGCCTTAGATTTTGAGCGATTCAAGTCAGAGTGCAACAGGTCTTCTCTATGAGCATGTACCGCACCTTGAAGGATGTAAACTTATTCCTTAAATAGTAAATAGCGTGTTCCTTTTTGCCTTCTTCATCATGCTGGGCTAGAATGCAACTGAAAGCATTTTCTAATACCGACAGGTACAGTAAGAGAGGACTCTCTTGCCTGAGTGGTACCAGAATGGGGGGATTGGAGAGACATCTTTTGATTTTGTTGAATTCCCCTTGGCATTCCTCTATCCAATTCATGGGAGCGTCTTTCTTGAGCAATTTAAGGATTGGCTCCATGATCACAGTGGACTGGGCTATGAACCGCCCAATGTAGTTCAACCTTCCCAAGAAACTCATGACCTCCTTCTTGATTTTGGGTGGTAGGAATTCCTGAATCACTTTGATTTTGGTAGGATCCAGTTCAATGCCCCTTCGGCTGACTATAAATCCCAACCGCTTTTCGGCAAGCACTTCGAATGCGCACTTAGTAGGGTTCAGCTTCAGATTGAATTTACGAAGCCTGTCAAAGAGCTTGCGCAAGTGTACGGTGTGTTCCAAGCATTCTTTTTGACTTTATGATGACATCGTTCACATAGACTTCAATCTCTTGATGCATCATATCATGGAATAGGGTAGTCATGGCTCTCATGTATGTGGCACTGGCATTTTTTAGGTCGAGAACGGCATTACCCTGTAATGATAGACTCCTCAAGGGGTGATAAAGGCTGTCTTCTCGGTGTCTTCTTTACTCATGAGTATTTGGTGGTACCCGGTGAAATAGTCCACAAACGACTGCAGCTCGTGCTTGGTGCAGTTATCTATCAGGATGTGGATATTCGGGAGAGGGAAGTTATCCTTCGGACTAGCCCAGTTGAGATCTCTGTAGTCTATGCAGATTCGGATCTTTCCGTCCTTCTTGGGTACTGGCACTATATTGGCCACCTAAGTGGGGTAGGATGTTAATTTCACTATTCCTGACTCGATCTGTTTTTCTACTTTGTCCTTTATCCTGATACTCATATCTGGTTTGAATGTTCACGTCTTTTGTTTGACCAGGGAAAACCCTCTTTGATGGGTAATATGTGGGCCACTATTTCTGTGCTTAACCCTAGCATATCTGCGTATGACCAAGCGAAGAGGTCCACATATTCCTTTAACAAAGCTACGAGCTCTTCCTTTTGTGGGGCTCCTAAGTGAGCGCTGATTCGTGTCTCCTTGACATCCTCTTTGTCACCAAGGTTGATCACCTCAGTTTCATCCATATTTGGCTTCTTCTTCTCTTCCAACTCTTCTACCAACCCTTCTGGCATCATTGTCGATTCATCGTACTCTTCGTACTCCTGCTGGTTGCTTTCCTCGTTCGTTTCGTGACATGTCATGACATTTTTTATTATTTTATTATGATTATTACTGAAAATGCGAGGCAAAGTAACATTAGGCTTATTATCGGTTGTTATTACCTAGTTAGTAAGAAAAAACAGTTATTATTAGCCAGTAAAAGTAGCGATTTGCGTGGATCGATGTTTTCATTGATTCAAAAGGTAACTGATTACAACTGTGGTCCTGGTCTGGAACAACGTTGGGCCGTTTTCGTTTTAAAACACTGCAAAATACTTTTTATAAAAAGGGTGATCATTTGAGCCTCAGCCGATGTCACCGTTTCTAGCAAAAGATTTTTTCAAAAAAAGTCCATTTGTCTACCAAGGAGCCAAGAGGGGGTGGATATCCAATTATTCAGGCGCTCTCTCGGCCTCAGATTACGTAATTTGGGCGTCTTTTGACTTTCTTCAATGACCATGTAGTATCCCTTTTCTTGGAACAATGACCCGGGATTTCCATCTGCTTCCTCTTTATTCAGCATCGGCATCTTTTTAGGGACTGACTGGTACAGACCCAAGATTGGATGAGGTAGATTCCATATTCTGTGCTCTCTCCTGATTGCCTTCGTGAGCTCATCTTCGTTAGGGGTATACCCTAGGCCGAAGTGGTAGTTCTCCTTCGGGATTGGCACAGCCTCTGTTATCCCCTCGAGGGTTCTTCCTAGACCTTTTCCCATTTCAAAGACACTTGTCAGCATAGTAGAGGCGATCATTTTATAGGTTGCCTGCATAGGTCTGCCGACCTCTTCTTCAGCATGTGTGGCCCTCACGTATTCTACTATATGAAAGTTGGAGAAATAAGGACTCCCTTCAATCACGGGAACGGTGTTGTAAGGATGCTTCTGAATATCCCGCTCAGCTGCCGCTACAATTTCCTACCCTTACCAGTCGAATTTTATAGCCTGGTGTAGACTTGATGGTACCGCACCAGTGGAGTGGATCCAGGGCCTTCCCAAGAGTATGTTGTAATTGGCAGTGATTGCCATGACCCGAAACTCTGCTGTGAAGGAGGCAAGTCTAACCCGGATCTGTAGATCGACCTCTCCTAAAGAATCACATAAGGATCCATCGAACCCCCTGACGTTCGTCCCGCTCTGGCGAATCTTTCCTATGTCGTAGTCAAGCTGTGTCAAGGTGGTCATAGGGCAAATGGTGAGTCCTGATCTGTTATCCACAAGTACCTTTCCTACGGCCTTGTAGCGGCATTCCAGGGTGATATGGAGGGCTTTGTTATGGGATGTCGTTTCGACGGACAGTTCTTCCTTGGAGAAGCAGATCTTATTTCCCTAATGATATGGGCTACTAGCCCAGCCAAATCATCACTACTCGTACCCGCTAGTGTGTGTGCATTGTCTAGAACCTTCATGAGGGCATGCCTATGCGACGGGGAGCTAGCCAGCAATGATAGCACTGTGATTTGCGCCGGCATTTTCTTTAAGTGCTCAACGATAGAATAATCTTTGGGCTGCATGCGCCGTTAGAAATCTTCGGCCTCTTCTTCGGTTATTGCCCTTTTCTAAGCATTATCTTTCCTTGTGGCATTCTGGGCTAATTCTTCAGGAATATAACATTTTCCTAAACGAGTCATGCTTTGGGTCATTGATGCCTGTGCAGTGATCGGCTTTTTGAGGTCAGGCGCAATCTGTTATGCTACCTGGGCTACTACAGGTGTAGGGACCAAAATCATGAACATGGGTATAGCCTTGGGAACTCCCAGACTGGGATCAAGACCTTGAATTTAGGCTATTTTTGAAGGGTGAGGGAAGCAACCCTCTGTTCCAGAGGCTCGGTGATTTTAGGAGACAATGTTCCACAAGCTTCCCAGTCTTCATCCCTTTCTATCATGTGGACCCCGCCATTTCCATGATTCGGCAACGGGTTCGTGTTTACTTTAGGAGCGGCAGTTTCCAAGATGATTTCCCTTTTGTCGGTCAGATTTTGGATTTTTTGTTTTAGGTTTATGCAATCCTCCGTGCTGTGTCCGATCCCTTCTGAGTGGTAGGCACAAGTTTGATCAGCTCTGTAGAACCGGCTTCTAGGCTGTGCTAGCTTTGGTGGGGCTTTCTGAATTAACCCTGTAGTCAGTAGCCTCTCCAGTAGTCTAGCATTTGGTTCGAGGAGTGTCGAGAATTCCCTCACGGATCTTTTCTCAAAAGCCGTACATAGCGCATTATATGTTGGGGGTGGTGGCTGATTTTGGTAATTCTGGGGTTGATAGGCTTGTAGGGGGTTATTTTGTGGTAGGCGATAGTTTTGTTGAGGTGCTGGCTGGTACGCTTGTTGTGGTGGTGGTTGGTAAGCAGGGGCGGATACACGGACACTGGGCGGAGCCGTGTAGGCTGGCATAGTGGTGGCAAAGGCTGGTTGTGTGTAATACACGGGTGCTGAGTTGTACGGAGGGGTAGAGTAATTCAAAAGGGGTGGAGCTTGGTGGGAAGGTGACGGTCCTTTTGGATTTTGGTTTGAAATGTGGGATATACTTGCCATGTCCTCTTTCTTTTTGCGGAAGATCCCGCAGCAGCCTGTTCAGACGCTTTATTGAAGATACTGATGATTTCTCCAGATTTGAGGCCATCTTCTATGGCCTCTCCCATTTTTACTAATTCAAAGAACGGCCTCCCGGCCATGGACAACATCCTATTATAGAAATCCAGCTCCTGTGACTTGATGAATACGGAAACGAGTTCTCACTCGCTCATTGGTGGCTGCACACGGGCCATTTCGGCCCTCTATCTGCTGATGAATTCTCTATAGTTTTCCGTTTAATTTTGCTTGACCTTCTCGAGGTAGTAACGGTCTGGTACGGTCTCGATATTGAACCGAAACCTTTCCATGAAGGATTTCGCCCTGTCTTCCCAGCGGAGCCATTGGCGCATGTCCTGTGTGGCGAACCATTCTGCGACCTCATCGGTCAGGCTACGACTGAATAATCGCATGATCAAGGGTTCATTCCTTTTTACTCCAACTAACTGGTCGCAGTGCGAATGGAGGTGGGCTTTATAGTTTCCTGTCCCATTGAACATTTTTAATTTCAGGATTTTAAACCCTTCTGGTAGGTCTAGATCCGGATGAATACATAAGTCGTCGTATCTCAAGCCCGTTGCCTTCCTCGTGGACCTGTTGGATTTTTCCAATAACTCCTTCATATCTTTCTCACTTGTCTTGTTCAGCCCTCCAAATCCTCTCCATCTCCTCGTAATGAGCCAACTCCTTGTGTCCTGGGGAGGATTCATTTGGGATGTTGGGAGTAAAGAAAGATACTTGGGGGGCGGTATGGTTAAACGGGGTAGTGATGTTTTGGCCAACAGGCAGGGCTAGTGCGCGTGCTTGGCTTTTCTGATTGAAGAATACTAGCTGAGGGATTTGGTATGAGGGGTGAGTAGGTGGTCCCTGGGACTTGAGCATTTTTAACCAGTGGTGGTGTACAGTAAGAGGGGCCAGCATGGTTTGGGTTGGCGATGTTCAGTGGAGGGGGCATGGCTCCTGGCGGATAAACGGGAAAATGATCGGGCACTATAGAGCTTAACGAGGGAAAAAGAGGAGGGGGATTTCTTCCTTTGGCGGAGGCATTCTTTTCTGCGTCGGCTGCCTCCCTTTTGGCTACCTTTTCCTGGAGAGTAGCGATGGTAGTTAACAATGTTGCAATCACGTGCTCCTAAGATGCTGCCTCTTGCGAGTCCTGGGTGTCTCTGTTACGGAGAGCAAGCTCATTCCTTGTTTCTTCGGGGGTGCCAGTCATTTTTTCCTTTCCTTTATCGAAAAAGGATGATAACGCGGCCTTGGATCTTATGAAATATGCCAGCTTTCAATGCCACACTAATTGGCCCTTTTCTATAAGATAAGAATAACTCAACGGTAAAGAAAGTTAGTTTCCGAACACCAAATATAAAGCAGAATATCACATATAGGTATTTAAAGCAGAAATGGCACATAAGATCTCATATTGAAGCATGAGTACTCTCGATCCGATGTTTTAAAGTCTTGGATATCACGGGATTTTATGTTCGGGTGGATCTTGGTTTGGTGTTTCGCGGTTGACTTACCACGGCGAACCTTTCGGGCTTGTCATCTAGGTGAACGGGGAATTTATAATTCAAAGCAGGAAGGGACAGAGTCTTATGTAGACTGCCTACATATCCTGCTGTGGGAAATCAGGCCCTACATAGTTTGATTACAAAGAAGGACATACATTTCTTCTTAATTATCCTTTGACTTATCCTAGCTATAGACATCTCTAGACCAGGCCCGACTAGGGCTTCCCGCGTATCCCTCCATTGAGACATCAGGTCGGCGCAATTTCTTTACATTTTTGCGAGGATGGGGGTAACATTTGTGCAAAAGACGGGACACCTAATATCTATCCAAAAGTATAGCTTTCGCAAGCCGCTGTCCTTACAAGCTTGCTTTCTCATGTCGAATATTTCTTTGCTCAGAACCATGGTGGGATCAGGACCAAGATCTGTCCAGTCCTGATCAAATTTTTTAGCTCAAGCTTGAAAGCATGTCATCCTTCAATATCATGCCCCTGGCTCTAGTATGGTACGTTAACTTGTTTTTGTTGGGCCCTAATGGTGCGGGCTTGTAGACAGGTTCCACAAGCCTTATTTTGTTCAGTGAAGCCAAAGTCGAGAAAAGGCGAGTGTACGACTCCTCGAAAGCTATGAAATCATACCGCCACACTTGGGTCTCGAGGGTAACTCCCTCTTCTGGGGTGATGGGGGTGATGGGGTCATGGACCAGCAAAGTATGCGGCCCCCATAAAGTTCCGATGATCTTATCGTCTATGAGACTAAAAATCCTCCATGTTAACGCTAGATACTCATTCAAGGTGTGCCTTGCCTGATTGAGATGAAACGGGCATCTTTTGTAGGCATGCACTAAGTCAGGGACCGGTAATCTAGCCCTAGTGGTGCAATCCGTCCCAGTGGCCACCATTTTCTTGAATACCTCTTTACAGGTAATGGGCAACGGAGCTATTCTGAATGGGGAAGATTGAGCTTTGAAGGCTATGCTCCATAGAGCCGGCGTAGGGAGATTTACCCTCCCAAAGTTCTCCGAAGCCACAGTAGAGGCGGTAGGCATTAGCATGAGTGAAGGTGTGTAGAAATCTGTTCCTTCCTCAGTAGGGGCATAATAACCAGATTCTTCGTCCACGTTATTCCTTTGAAATTCGGGGAACATCTCGAATGGGTTCTCCCCTCCTTCGGCCTTTATGTCGACAGGCTCCGTTTCTTTCATGTCTTGAAGCTCTTCCTCTTCCTCCTTCGGTTCCTCTTCTTCTTCTGCCGGCTCTTCTTTTTCAACAGGTTCGGGGTCCCTTTCTCAGGGCTCTGTTCCCTCCTGTGGGTTCGATGCAAACACCTATGGGTCTGAACCGGCCCCTTGTTCCTCGTTGGTCCCCTATGAGGTTCCTTCTCTAGTCGTCACGGGTCTTCTTTCTAGTGGTAGGTAGTTCAGCACCAATTCCCTCACCTCTTCAGGCACATTTTTGTAATATTGTTCTTGGGGTATGCCTTCCGGCGGATTCCCAACCATGTCCAGTAATCTGTCTACCTCCTCAATCTTTTTCCCTATTTCTTAGAGGTGTTTCTCCATTTGCAGCACTTTACCTCGCAGCATCTCAGTTGTCTCTCCTGGAGTCCAGGCTTCCTGCCCTCCTTGGTTTGTCATCATAAGTTAACCTTTTTGTGGAGATAAGTTCGGGTAAGTTTCAAGCCTTACAGTTTTTCTTTTAGGTATGTAGTTTAGATTATTGGATCAATTGTACTCAAGTTCTGTTACACCCCATAGTTTTGTACGTTGAAATTCGTAGGTGTTGGCTATTTTAAGTATGGACATTGGAGTCATTTCCAAGGAGACATGAGATTAGATGTGTTTATTTTATGTTTATGAGGGTTTAAGTTCATATAATAAGTTACGGAAGGATCAGAGGGCAAGTGAATCAAGGAAATTAAGTTTGTTGGAGTTTAGAGAAAGTTTGAGGGGTAATTTTGGACCTACTTGAGGAAAGGATGTATTTTAGTATATGAGGAGTTTTGGAGTGAAACAAAAGCTTAAATTGAAGTTCGGGAAGTCTAGTTTCCAACGCAACATACCACGTGTCGATCCGACATCGGAATAGAGAATTATGAACATTTTAAAATGGATTGCCGGTACAGGGCTTAACCCTGCGCGAACACTCCAACAGGTGGCGTGAACGCGCAGAGTAGCACTGGCCAACTCTGCGCGAACTCACCCCAGGGTAGCGCGAACGCGCAGAAGGATTTTAGAGTCTGTGCCAACCGACTCTAATCCACTATATAAGGGTCAAAACCCCCATTTTCCTCCATAATAATTTCCTAAAATATTCTAGAAAGCTCAGCAAACATATAAGAGCTTATATACAACACAAAAGTGAGAATTTTGAATAATTTCAAGTGACAGAATACTAATCGAGGTACGGATAACGTATAGCCGTGATTATAGTTTTGTCTTGCGTTGGAGTTGGCTTGGTTTCAAAGTAAATATTGAAGATATTCCTATTCTAGTAAAGGTAAGGTATGAATCTCTTTATTAACATTGATTTAAGAATATTTACCAGAATAAGAGTTATAGTTTGTTGTGTTGGTATGGTTCGATTGTGGATTGAGGTTCGAAGAAAGATTTGGGTGGAATTGTACATATTTATCTTGTAGAATCTTGATGATATTGTTGTTGATGTTGTTGGTATTATTTGGGAGTTGCTTTGGTATTTGGAAGAAGTAGATAATATAGGGGAGATGCTGCCCAAATTTTTGTAACCCAAATTAGTCTTCGATAACTAGTACGAATAAGTTGATGGGAAAATATGATTAAAGATGTATTTCTCATTATATAGGGTCGGGTGAAGGGCGAGCATCGGGATAAAGGATTCCTTGAGTGGTAGCTTGGCGAATAAGGTATGTAAGGTGTTCGTTCTCTCTTTCTTTGGCACGAATCCACTAGAATATGAACATGAGCGTTCATGACAAAAAAAACACTCCACTCCTATGCTTTATATTCCCAATATTAATGTCTTAATTATTTGATTGATTCGGGAAATGTTATCATGTCTATTGTCATTTAGTTGTTTCGTTGATTTGATACGGATTCCATAAATTGTTTGGAGGTTACCGACCTTATGTCACTCCGAAAGGCCGTTGTTACTTCATTGGCTTATTATGCATTGTGTGTGTGTGTGTGTATATATATATATATATATATATATATATGTATGCACTATTTTACTACACCAAGCCGCGCTATAGTTGGTCGGGTACGGCACCTATTGTGCAACTACTAATCAGTTAGTATTACACACCCGAGTCCCGAAAGGGCCCGGCACGTTACACACCGAGTCCCGAAAGTGGTCGGGTCTACGTTACACACCGAGTCCCGAAAGGGTCGGGTACGTTACACACCGAGTCCCGAAAGGGCTGAGTACGTTACACACCGAGTCCTGAAAAAGGCCGGGTACGTTATGATGATAATACTACTTATATATATATACATATTCCCCCATATGATTTTTAAACTCATGCAATATGTATATTATACGTTCTCAGATGGCAGGTTACCTCTATTCTCATTATATATCTGTCCTACTTATGTTATTGATTCCAGCCTTACACACTTAGGAATTTACCTGTACTGACGTCCCACTGCATGGGACGTTGCATGGGACGCTGCATTTCGTGCTGTAGGCTCTGACAGAGTTATTAGAGAGCAACCGCGCACCAGGACTTCCGCCTTCAGCGTTGTATTAGCAAGTGCCACTACTCCGGACTTGCTATCTTTGGTACTTTTCTGCTAGGGTAATATATGTTCATATGTACGCTCTTAAGGGCTCATAGACATGGTGGGGTATGTAAATACTGTGTATGGTCATGTTGGCATTGTTTTGGTCTGTAATACTTTTCTGTCAGCCTTGCCGACTTCATGATACTCTGGATGTTGTAGCGACCTTGTCGATTCGCATATGTTTATATGTATTGGATTATCGAATATTTTTATGTTGGGCCTTTTCTACGTGCAGGTATTCTTTGAGTTACGATATAAAATGTTCAAAGTAGCTGTTAAGTCAAGTGGTTCCCGGTCTACGGATCAGAGCCCGTCATACTCCCTGTCGGGGTGTGACAAGTTCAATATACAATCACACATAGCAGGTAAGGATGCGAAGCACGTAATTTACAAGTATTTATACTACTCGCATCCCTAAGGCCTCTATAGTTAAGGCTTTCCTAGTCGTTTGAAACATGTAGGTGCCATTTGTGAAGGTCAACCATTTTCCCGAAAAAGCCACCATAATTAATAATAAAGAGTAATATCTTCCCCAAAGGGATTACAAAAGTGATGAAAAAAAGCCGACATGGGGCTTATATAAAAAAACAGAAAAATCAGCAATCAAGTAGGTCCTTCGGTGACCAACGTCGAGGCTTAGCTCGTTCTGGCCTTCTTGACCCTTCGAAGGGTGGTCTGGATACGGAGGTATACTTGATATAGCTCTATTTTGACAATCACGGGGTCTGTCTCTTCCAAGCCAAATGCTCGTCTGTACCTTCCAAGCATTCTTTCATACGCTCCTCTTCTTGGGCTTCCTGGGGAGGTGCGGGCTCTGGTGCAGGTGTGAGAGCCAAGAGTCCTGGTAGCCATACACGATACCCGGGGTCGCCTATCTAGAGCTAGAGTATCCGATCCCCAGCTCACACAGCCATTCCATTCTCTGAGGATCACCCCAGCGCACCCGATTTTTTGTTCGGTCTGCTCGATGATGAACTGCTTAGAGTTTCCTACCTGAGGTATCACTTGTCTCCTGCCGAATTGTCTTCAAACCCCGGATGGAGAGTAAGGAAGGATTCCTCGAACACCAACTAGTGGCACGAATGGGAATTCTTGCCTTGGACTACCACAGTCTCGGATATAAAATCAGGGAACATCCAACGGATCCGATCTTCAGTCAAGTCGGTGAAGAATTCAACCCAGGAATTTTTGGACATAAACCCAAGATTTGGACAGTAATTCACGAGGCGATCTACCCAATTCTGTCGACTCCAGCCCTGAACTTCTTTGGCTATGTTAAGGTGTTTGATGATATACCATTGCAGCAACATATTGCACCGTTGGAAGTATCAAAAATGATTCTGACACTTGTCTAGAGCTCGGAAGATGTCGGCCAATATGACAAGTGCAAGGTCGAAATACCTCATCTCTTGATCTTTGGTTATGCCGTGGAAGATCGCATGATCCAGATATATCACCTTGGTCTCTATGGCCAATGACCCGTCCTGGGAAAACCATAGTGCCTAAAAACGCTATGGCGAAGGCTAGAGGTCCAGTGGTTTCCCACTCTTCTCGGCTCCTAAATTCTCTTTGATATAGTGTACCCGGTGACATCTCCGAACCTTCGGTATAGATCCCTGAAGGCCACAATGGGCCCTTGCGCCCAGGGCGCTTCGGTCAAGGAAAGAAATCTCATGATCTGGCTGACGGTGGGCTTATGCGGAAATAACAAATTGTGGTTCGGCTTATGTTGCCTCCTCAGACAGGTTCCATTGTTGTCTATGGCGTCTCTAATCTCTTCTAGGGTAGGAGTCATTTCAATATCACCGAAATAGAACATCATCTCTTTATCATCCCAATACCACGCCAATACCTCTATCAGCTCCGGGCGACCTTTCATTGTCATAATGGAGGGCAAGTGTTCTAAAGTGCAGTTGATCGTTCTCCGGTGAGTATCCCCCAACCATTCATACCAATCCCTCAATAATTCTAGAGCTTCAGTGACGATGTCAAAATAGATTCTTCGTTCCATCTACAAAACAAAACACGGTTAAGATTCTGCCGTCCTTATAGGATCAATGGTTCATCACATAGGCACGAATATGTTTTCACATAGCACATAAATGAGATGCGGTGTTTTCGGGTCATAGAGCGCCCGAACACAGGGTAGTCACTCTTAATAGGCCTTAGGTAGGTCTGAGATACCCAAAGCCCATCTAGGTATAAATGCTCTAGTTCAGTAGGGATTTGGCGTACCTCTATCCTAGTTTTACTAGAGTGGTTTTTCACGAATGACCGGGAACCCGAGCGGACAACTAGGGTTGAACCGTTAGGGCTGTTAGACGACCACGTACCAACCCCGCCTCATAATAGTTCTAAAAGAAATTTTTGGTTTTATAGTGAAGGAACAACCGCGTGCTCCGTGAAGTCGCCTTTGGAACAAAGTGTAAAATAAATGCTCGGAGTGGCGGAGTTATGATACACATGTAATGACAGTTAATAATTGCGAGGAAGTAAACACATAGACAGTTAAGGCAAATAAAACTCATATTATTTTGGAGTCTTTATGGTTAGAACCAGTCAGTCCTCAGCGTAGTCTCCATCTATAACGGATCGCTTTTATGCGGCAGTTAAGGCATAAAAGGCTACTACAAACTCGTTGGTGCTCTTTCGGACTTTATTTTAAAAGAGTCGCCACCTAATTTTTTAGGAACTTAAGAAAATCGATTTTGAAGGGTTTATTCAAATACCGTGAAAAACTTTCGTAATCCAGAGTTCTAGGTAAGGGTTCTGATGATCCCCTGGGGAAGGTGTTAGGCACCCCAATATTGAGGATCTGTTCTATACAGTTGACCTTCGAATTCCAAAGTATGAGTATTTTCCTGAACTGTCTATTTTGTGTTTATTCTCGGTTTTAAAGAAATTGTCATTTTTGTAAATTGCATATCATTTGGAAAAGGATTTGAATATGTCCCCCTTATATACGGGGTATCGTAGTTTTCGGATTTAAAATATCCGTGTCTAAATAGTCTCCTTTTATATATATAAGAAGTATATTTTATTTCATAAATGAAGAGAAAGCGAAATTCTTGATTTTTTATAGTGTTAAATTCATCTCATACTCATACTTTGGCTCGTGTCACTCCGTTTTGGTACGTTCAGCGTTATCCGGAACTTTGTATTACAATTGGTTTTTATGTTATAAAAAGAGCATTTTTGTATGTTCGAAGGAGTATATCTCGGTTGTATATACCCGTTTTTATGGCCTTCCCCTTGGCCCAAAACTGCAATCCTAGGCAAAACTTTGGTTCTATTTAATTTTCAAAGAAAAGAGAGTTGTGTACACATTTCTTTTATCCAATTCTGGTCTTTGTTAGTTATAAAAAAGCCTAAGTATAGAATTGGTCCATTTTTTCTTAGAATTTAAAATAATACAAAGCTGGCTTTTATTAGGGATTACCTGTGGACTGAGGCCCAAATTTGTTTCAAACAGGTGTAAGAAAGATCTCCTTTTGTATAAACTTTGAGAAAAAAACAGATTTGTTTAAAAAGGGTTGTAAATTTATTAAGTCCTAAAAAATTCTTTTGTTGTCAATAATGCTTTTACCCATTTGGAGTTTAAAACCCAAGTTATATTGAAGGAGCTTGTGAAATCTCGTTTTTATACTTTGCCTTTAAAAAAAAAAACTGTGGAACATTTTCTCGGGGTTTTGGAAATTTGTTGGGGACCTAAAGTCGTCTAAACGGTAGAAGCACCATTGTCCTAAGAAGGCTAATTCTAACCATAATATTTCCACTATAATATGAGTTTGGATACAAATTACAAGTACATCAAAGCTTTAAACAAATAATGTAAGAGGATAGTGAAATAGAATTAGACTACGGGCATACCAAGCCCCTAGTTTAGCCATTTTCACCCATGGCTGGGCCTTCTGCGCGCCTTGCTATTTGCTTTGTCTTCACGGACTCGATTTTTGAATTAATTTCCTATTGGGTCTTTGGCCCAATAGGTAGGCTTTGGCTGGACCCGAGTGGCCATGCGAGTGAGGGGGGGGGGGGGAGGGAGGGGAGAAAAGGGACCCGGTTAGTTTATAAACACTGAACTTATCACTAAAATAATGAAACTATACATAGTATAAAACATGGAAGGTACTCATATTATTCTATACTTAACCCGTTTCTCATTGAATGGATTTGCCTTGGTTGGAGGTTTTGCAATGGCATGGGGACTAAGTCCTTGCCTTATATTCCTGATGTCACACAAGTTCCAAAGGGCTTCTAAGAACCCCAGGCACGGCTAACACAAAGAAGGCCTGGACGACCCCGAACTACCATAGTTTATCTTCAACTAGTGCATCCAAACAAGAGGAAAAGGGAGTATAGAACTTGGGAGTAGCAACAAATTTCAAGCAAACTCATAAACAAACAACAGCCAAGTGAGACTAGATAATCAGCAAGCATAGAAGTAATGAGGGGGCACACCCAGTTTCATGACTGGATGATGACAAAGATAATGCACACAACTGCTTTAGAGGGAACACAGATAATAATCAATCAAAACCATGGACTTGTTAAGATAGTCATAGAAACAGAAGGAGTAAACTGGAACACTCCAGGTATATCAAAACAAGTTCAGGAGGTTTTATGGTCAAATGCAAACTGGTCTCTTTTCAGTCAATCACTTAGTCCAGGATTCCTCATAAATAAGAAAGAGAGGTTCCAAATTCCCATGTTCAGACAGCCTAACCCACTCATTTGTTAAGGTTCACAGCCATTGCCCAGAGGAAACAAAACCTAGTGACACTAATTCAAATGATGGCATTCATCTTATCTCAACTATGCTCAAGATTGCACACAACCAAATCCAAGAAAAACAAGCGCAGTATTCTCAGAAAAAAGGGACATGGGAAGACCTCACAGACAGCCAAAGCTCATAGCCATGTTTGGAAATTTTTAGAGTGCACATTCAGAACTGGCATCCTTTAAAACTTACTCCTCTCTATTAATTTGGACACACCACAAGTTGGTGCACAAAGTAAAGTTGTTGGTTAATAAACAAGTGAGCTTTGAAAAAAAACTTGTGAGGGGGGGGGGGGGAGGGGGGGGGGGGGGGGGAAGAGGAGAGGAAATCTCAATGGACAAGTCAACCAAACAGCCTGTCAATAGTGTCACTCATGGACACACATTCAGGAGACAATGGCAAAAATTTCATATTGCCTAAACTTTCCAATAGTAAAAGCAATTTATTTTGATTTTTTAGATATACTCTCCTCTCCTTGTTA
Organism: Lycium ferocissimum; assembly: GCF_029784015.1. NCBI lineage: Eukaryota > Viridiplantae > Streptophyta > Magnoliopsida > Solanales > Solanaceae > Lycium > Lycium ferocissimum. The sequence continues at coordinate 62,217,029 of NC_081351.1, forward strand.
GACATGATTAGACTGTTCTCCTCTACCTGAGACTTTTGTAAGTCCCAGGATCATGAGGGGAAGGTCGAAGAGGTGAAAGAAAAAGTTTCAGGCCGCTGAAAGGGAAACGCGATAGGGTGGGGTCATCACCTCCCCGTGCCCTTTTCCCGAGTCTCCTTTCAGCAAAAAGGGATCCTAGGCCTCACTGGTCACTACCGCCAGTTCATGCCTAGGCTCACCTTTTCCTCTCCTAAAACCCTTTCCCCTATCCTATGGCTTCACCCTAATCATCCAGTGACAACACTAGAGGTCCTAGGTAGATTCACAACCATCCAACCCTGTTATAACTTCCTTTGACAAACTCATGAAACTATGGTCCAACCTTAAAGACTCTTTGTGACCAAAATCAGTTGTAAGTACTAGGAACAAGCCCCTCATAAACACATACTAAACGATAGTAAACTAACTGATTCATGAAGACTATGTTCAGGTTTTAGGGACCTTTTATTAGCAAATTCAAATGTGGATACTGGGAACAAACACTTTATAGACATATAACATACAACAACAAACTAGCTGATTTATGAGGACCAGGTCCAGATTAAAAAAAACGTTTCATTACCAAATTCCCTTATGAGTACTGGAGACAGGCACATCATGAATATATAGCAAATAACAGCAAGCTAGTTCTCCGCAACAACTTCAAACTAAAACCAAGATTACAGAAAGGTCTTTGTCCTTAACCACACTGTAGTTCAAAGGAAAGAGTACACATTTTTCTTTTTTATTAGGATAAAACCACACAAAGAAACAATCAACAAACTTCAAACACCATTATTTTAGCCTTATCACCAGTGTTTTTTAAAGGAACTCATCTCTCAACATCAAAGAGAAACACAAAAGTATCCAGAAAAAACCACATAAGGACAAGTTAAGCAAGATTTGTAACAAAGATCCCATCATCCTTCCTTGTTTTATCCTTTATCCTTGCCTATTATTGTAACTAGATGGCAAATTCTAAAAAAAAAAAAAAAAAAAAAAAAAAAAAAAAGGTTTTCCTGCACACAGACATGACCCATGGGCCACACACGCATGCACACACTCCTTGCCAAACTACCAACCTTTAAATCTCTTTTATGCCCCTTTTATCAGAACAGACATATTTCATTTGCTAGGTGAGAACAAACATAAAAATTACCTCTAGATGATTTGCCCACCTTTTATCAAACATAGATCATCTTATAACTGCTCTAAACCTAGTTTATTACAGCAACATTTTAAACCTTTTAGACTCAAACAAATTACAACCACACACTCCACATGTTCTACTCAGAAGTAGTTTTAACAAATTCCCACACTTACCACAAATAGGACAGTCAAGACAAAGGTAGAGCCAAGTGAAATACTTTGGCAAAGTTAAGACCCTTCCTCTCCCCAGGATCACTTTTAAGACCTTTGTTTCAATTACACATTATTGTGACCCCAAAAGGCCAAGTTTTATGAAGTAAGTAAGACTTAGGTGAGACAACAAGAATCAGGCCAAACAAGTTGCCAAGTGACACAAGTAGGATTCCAAAAAAAAAAAAAAAAAACACACACACACACAGAGTTCACTTTCACTTTTTAGAATCAAAACACCATTAGACAGGACAGATAGGATCAGGCTAGGTCTAGCACATGACAAACGTCAACTCCCAAACAAACAACATGTCTAAGAAGGACAAAGTGATGACCAGACTAGGTTCAGTTCCTATTAGACTTTCAATCTTTCCAACAAGTACATGATCAGGTGGGACAACAATGACCAGACTAAAGTTCAACATAATAAGCTTTTACTTTCCCATGACACATATTCGGACTCGTTGGGACTAGCCACCCCATTATGTGTGATTTGGACTAGCCACCCCGTTATGTGTGATTTGATTGTTCTATTTTGCCGGCTTGATGCCATGAGACGTTGGTAGATATTGGATTATGTTTTATCATCTTGATTATGATATAGTTGGCATACCCATTGTTGGTAATTGTACTTGGATATATTGTTGGTGTACCCACTGTTGGTACTTGTGATTCGGTTATATTATTGGCATACCCACTGTTGGTATTTGTGATTCGGATATGTTGTTAGTGTACCCATTGTTGGTACTTATGATATTGGGCATGATTATTGATGTGATTCATGCATTGTACGCACTCTCATTTTCATGATACAGTGTGAGATATTGATTATATTTGATTAAACACTTGATGAGCTGGGCTCAGTTTTACTTGAGTGACGTGAGATGGCCGATGTCCGATGTTCATCCCAAAATCGTTGATTGAGTGAAATTGATATTTGATAAAACTCTTTTACTTAAGTGACGCGAGATGGCCAATGTCCGATGATCAATTCTGGAATCGTTGTTGCATGGTCGATATCCAATGTTAGTTCTGGAGTCGTTGTTAGTGCATGGACTCCGCGGGCCCCCCAGGCTGGTGCCGGTGAGAAGCCCTCGTGACAAAGATCTGGGGTCCCATCTGTCTGTTGGGCAAAGATTCAGGATGGATGGCACTTAGACTTCGCGAGTCACGCTGGGTTGTGCTACCGAGACATCGATATTTCCGTTCGGAGTACATATGTACACCGCATTTGCATGGCATTGCATTGCATTCATACATCATTGTATTGTATCACATTATGGCTTGATTGAGATACTTGGTATTGTATTGTGATGTTGGACTGGATTGGATATATTCGGACTTGGCACGTTTGGGATTAGATGCTTTACATAGGCGATGATGGATACTTGGAACTGATTATATTGTTTTATACTTGTTGGTTTAATTGCTTATCTGCTTTATTAGCTGAATTGTGTTAGCTATGCTTGGTCGGCCGACGGTGCCTACCGATTTCGTTGTTTGTCTTGACTCGCACTTGCCGCATTTCTTTATATAGACAAGAGTATCGTCGTTGGATCCTCTTCTGTGACGTGTGGCTGATAGTCGCTTCAGCTCTATTCACGAGTTTCCAGGGTGAGCATGGCCATCCGCTGCCTTAAAGACTTTTCTATCTTTATGTCCTATTCTATTCCGAGACATAGAAACTTTATGTATTAGTATTCCAGATTGTATTATTTCCCTTTAGATGCTCTTGTGTTACTCCGACTGGACCGTGGGGGTGTTTATCGTCATTCTACACTTTTCTACTACTTATATATATATCGTGAGACTTACGTATTTATTTCATTCCGTTGCTTAATTTCATTCTTTCATGTATTTATTCATTGTTGGGTTGAGGGTTCGCTTACCGAGGTGGAAAGGTAAGTGCCCGCATGACTTAGGCAATATAGGTCGTGACAACCAACCATGTTATTACTGTAATGTCCTAGGACATACACAGGAGACTTGCAGGGTAAATATCTAGGTATATCAAAGAGAATAGCACCGACTCAATACGGTTTCCGGAGACTTACCACTAAACAATCCTGAAAGGCTACGGTAGGAGAAAACTCAAAACATGTGTAAAGGTCACAACACATGTTAAAGCCGAAAGGAATATACTTCTTCTACCTACAACCTACAAAAGGGAGTGTGAGATGTTTCAATACCCAAAGATACCACTCCCAGAGACGTATAAAGAAAACATGAAGACCACTCAAAAAAATTAGATTCTAAGTGGCAACAGATAAGACATCCAAATGCCTACAACAGTAATGAGACAAAATCAAAGAATTAGGTCTATCATAATAATAGCCAATGGCCCAAACAAGCAACACATGGCTAAAAAGGAAGTAATCACGATCTATCTCTCCCAAGGTACTGTCTGGGAACCTGATTCATATAAAAAGAGGCATATGAAAGTTTCTGAAGGAAAGAACAAGGCCCCCAAAAAAGAACTAATCAATGGAAGCCGTTGAATTACAAAAGGGCAAGAATAATAAGGATTTGAGCTGGTGGATGAATCAAAAAGAAGAATTGGAAACTGTGCAATTGTCCACTCCCTCATATAGACAAAAAGGGAAGAACAAATATGGAGAGACAAGAATATACAGGGGGGCACTAGGAACTGATTTCCCAATTATCATCACTAGGGAGCCTGGTACACTAAAAAGAGATACAGTAGGAGGATGAGCAATATGAAACAACCATAAAGTCATATCAAGTGTATGGAAAGGAGTAAGAAATTAGTGTCAGAGGAGAATTAGACCACACATACTTATGGCAATCAAAGACTCTCAGAGAAACCACAAGAAGGAGCTTATATATATATATATATATATATATATATATATATATATATATATATATATATATATATATATATATATATATATAAAACAAATTCAAGCGCAGGACAACTTATGAAAGCACACCCATAAGGAAACGGGTCCTATGAAGGCTGTTGAAGAAGAGGAAACATACAACACTTGCACCAATAAGAACAAACGCAGTTGAGGAGAAAAAATTAAAGAAGAATTGATTACAACAGTCCTCCCCATTGGCTATAAAAAGATGAGTGTTTGAGCACAGATAATACAAGAGCGAGGGCAAGTTAAAGAAATTGGCTCTTACGACTATCAGGTATGCACCTCCTTTCCAATTGAAAGTTTATTAAATATGTCTATACTGCCAATCCATCCTAATCAGCCATAAAAACTCCCTCTAGAAAGAAACCAACTTGAGTTGCCTTATACTAAAACCCAAATTCACAAAGCCTCTTCTTGTTTGTAAGTCCCTATCTATTGGTTAGTAGACACCTCAACCCACACCTAGTGATTTCCTGTAAGGAACTCCCAAAGTCACGTATGCTAAGAAATTGAAAATTTGTTACTATAGAATATATGCAGTGACCCAGGGGCAAAGATAGAAGTGAGAACATGAAAAATAAGAGGAAGACACCAGATATAGAGAAACATGGAAGAGTTAGTGTCTAGGGGGTACAAGGATTAACAAGAGTGAAGTTTCTTGTTACACCTCATGGTTTTGTATGTTGAGATCTGTTAGGTGTTAACCGTTTTAATTGTGGACACTAGAGTTACCTTCTAGGGTATATGAGATTATATGCGTCTATCTTATGATTACGAGGGTTTAAGTTCATGTAATAGGTTGTGGAAGGATTGGAGAACAAGCTTTTCCAAGACCGGTTATTGACAGCCCAGAGCCGTCAGAAGTCTTATGCGGACAATCGCAGTCGAGATCTGGAATTCCCAGTTAATAATTGGGTATTCTCGAAAGTGTCGCCTATAAAGGGTGTGATGCGATTTGGTAAGAAGGGAAAGGTTATTCCCCGCTATATTGGACCTTATAAGATTGTGCGCAAGGTAGGTCAAGTGGCTTATGAATTAGATTTGCCTTCGGACATGGAGTCAGTCCATCCAGTTTTTAATGTATCAATGCTTCATAAGTGCATTGGAGATCCTTCCAAAATTGTTCCTGTAGATGATGTCCAAGTTACTGAGAAATTTTCCTATGAAGAAATACCCATTTCCATTCTAGATAGGCAAGTTCGGAGACTCCGAACCAAAGATGTAGCCTAAGTTAAAGTTCTATGGAGAAACAATAATTGGGAAGAAATGACTTGGGAAGCTGAGGAAGATATGAAGTCCAGGTATCCATATTTGTTTCCACTCCCAGAAGGAGTTCAGACCGAGACATCATTGTCTTCAAGTGCGTAATGCTTTCCTTCTTATAGTTCCTTGGTCGCGTGGGGCCATTATTGTGGTTGCTGTTGTAGCCCGGGAAGGCGCTGTATATTTTGGGTTGTTGTGACAGGATGGTAGTGGTACAATTACAGAGGAAACTCTGGTAAAACTTTCGTAGAATTCGTAAAGAGTTTAACATTCGAAGACGAATGTTTCTAAGGGGGAAGGAATGTTACACCTCGTAGTTTTATACATTGAGATCCGTTAGGTGTTAACCATTTTAATTGTGGACACTAGAGTTATCTTCTAGGGTATATGAGATTATATGTGTCTATCTTATGGTTATGAGGGTTTAAGTTCATGTAACAGGTCGTGGAAGGATTGGAGAACAAGTGAATTAAGGAAATTAAGTTTGTTGGAACTTTGCAGAAAGGATGGGCAAGGCTTCTTATGATAATTTTGGTCTAACTTGAGAAAGGAATATCTCCTATTACATCAAGGGTTTTGAAGTAAAACGAAAGCCTAAATTGAAGTTCAGGAAGTGTAGTTTTCAACGTAACAAACCGCGCGTCGATCCAATATCGGAATCAAACGCTATGAGCATTTCAAAATGGACTGCCAGAGCAGGGATTATCCCTGCCTGAACGCGCCTGGGAGTGGCGCGAATGCGCAGAGGAACACTGAGCAACTCTGTGCAAACGCGCCATAAGGCGATGCGAACATGCAGAGCAAAAATTGAGTCGGTGCAAACCGACTCTCAAACAGGATAAAAAAGTGATTTACCCTTTATTTTCACTCATCCACCCCTCACACCTCTCACTAAACCTCTAGAATGTTCTCCCAACTTCCACCCATAAAATTGTAGCTCAAATCAAGCGAAATTTCAGGATTTAGGTTCGGATAGCGTATAGTTGAGATTATATTATCGTATTGCGGTGGATATTGGCTTGGATTCAAGGTGAATATTGAAGATATTGCGGTTCTAGTGAGATCAAGGTATGGATCTCTACTTATTGATATTGATTTAGGTTTACTTATAGAGCTATTAAATAGTCGTATAATGAATTAATTGATTGAGAAATCGGGTAAATATCGTGTGGGATGTTTTATGGAGTATATTGGTACTGAGGAAGATGTTGTTGATGTTAGTATTATTGTTGTTGTTGGTTGTCGGTATTGTGACTTTGGGCTAGGGATATAAACAGAGGAAATATTGCTCGAATTTCGGCAGATTCTAAGAGGATTTAATTTGAAGGCTTAAGACAAGCATATGGCGATAAGTCTAACAATAGTATGAATTCTCTTGAATGTAGATTTACGAGCTTGGGAGGATAAATGTTGAGTAGTTAAGAAGATCAAAAAGGTATGTTAAGGCTTTCCTTTCTTTCATTTTGGCATGATCCCTATGATATGAACAAACGAACGAATGAACAGACTCTCGTATTACTCTACTCTTAGAAGCATTAGGAGTACTTTAATCTTTGGTGTCCTTGTACCTCTTTTACTATTTCTATTCATGGGTCTTGAGATCACGTATACTGATGATGCTAGCTCAAAGACGTTTATCGAAGGTTGTACGACTTTATGTTACTCCTAAAGTCCTATTTCTCTTCTTCTTTGTTTGTTTGTTTTTTATTTTATTTTTTAAATTAGGAATTTTGTGGTAATGACACTTGTCATCCTAATAATATTTTGCTTCTCCTATATATTATATATATATAAAAAAATAGAAGATTTTTGGGATTTATATGTTCTAGGATTTACGTTTATGTTTGACAATTTTCATGTAGAATGTCGAAAATTGTAAATAATAGTTTTTCTTTTTGTCTTAATTATTATGTTAGTATTTTGAAAAAAGGGATACATTCCTTAAATCAAGCCTTAAATTTCTTGAAAAGTAGGATGGAAAAAATTAATTTTCATTTAAAATTGTTATGAAATATTAGAATAATATGGTGGATGTCCAACTCCTAAAGAATTTACTCCCACTACTCTCTCCATGATGTATAGTTAATCCTCCATTACTTCCTCACCATTATGTGGTCGTTACTCCCACACCTCCATGATCTCCCCCATAACTATCCCATGATGTCAATTGGTTAATGTCATTTTTAAGACATCTTTTGTAAGTCTACCTCTATGTAATATTATAAATAGAGGTATGTGATGTGATATGAAGAGACACTTGATACTTGGAAGAAATAAGAAATTCTCTCCTCTCTTTGTCACTTTGTTGTTCTTGCTTTCATCTTTTGATATATTGTACTAACTCTTTTAGATTGATTTTACAACACGTTATCAGCACGAGTCTCTAACCAATTGAGATTATCCAATTCAGGTTTAATCTTTGAAGTAGCTCTGACACGGGAAAGTTCTGATGTGAGGTAATTAGCTTCCTTCACTTAATTTTCTTAGCATAACTAGCATATGACAATGGTCAATAAATATCCAGTCTGCTGTGAAAAAATAATATTTAATTAGTATGTGATTAAGATTCGTTTATAATATTCCTAGAAATGTTGCATACTAAAGTTCTGGATCTAGTACTGTTTTGTGTTTTAGCATATATGTTTGTCCAGTCTTAAAGTTGAATTTGGCAAAACAGTAAGGTCTTTAACATATCGATTTTTCTACATAGGCAAAACTTCTTAATATTGCTGTAGTTTATAGCATGAATTAAAAATCAAAGATATCCTTTCGCATGGAATTAACTATTGCACACAATTTAATTAATTATATCCTATGTTGCATAAGTTACTTTTCTCTATGTGTCCTTACTGTCCATACCCTTCCAGTCATCTTAACTATGGATAAACATAGTTGTGTTTGTGTCAAGAATAGTACACGGCATCTCTGACAGTGATTGTGACAAGAATAGTAATAACATTAGCAATAGAGAATTTGTTGAAAACCTTTCTTCTCAAGATCATGTCCCAAAGCAGTAATGGATAATTTTGTGTGTTGCTGTCCTATTTGGTTTGTGTGTTGCTGTCCTATTTGGTTTGTATGTTCATTTTCTAATTGAGTTTAATTTGGCATATTGGTTGATAACGCCATACTTTGTAATGTTCTCGTTAGTTTTTCCTTAACAGGTTGCAAAAGTTGTGTCATTCTGTTTATTTAAAATGAGCTTATTGGTAATGAACCCTTGGAATTCCATATAAACGTCTTGGATAATAATTAATATTACTGGAGTTTAATTTTCTAGGAGGACAACTCAGTTACTGAAACTGAACCTTTCAGGCTTCAGTTCTTCTAGAGCCCAACGATATTTATTATATTGAAGTATGTGATCTGCCCATAACTGAAACTTCTATATGGGATCATTTCATTTACAACTTTTATTGAATCATGCTTGTGTCTTAATATAAAATGCATGAAATTGTGTCTGGTCGTTGTTTATTTGATGATGATATTCCCATAAATTCTTAAATGTGTTTATGCTTTTGATAAATTGATACTGTAATAAAAGTTCTGCTAAGTTAGGCCCCCATTGAACAACTTCATTTGCATTTTGGCCTATTATGCCATTGGTCGATGGTAAGACGGTGGATTCAAGTCCCATCGCACCTAGAGGGTAAGACATCGAGTTAAAGTCCCGGTGCACCATGTGATGAGATGTTGGGTTCGAGTCCCATTGAATTATGGGCTAACATGCCGTTGGGTCTAAGTCCCATTGCACCATATTTACGATATAATGATGACAAAGGCAAAATAATGTGTATTTGATGAAAAATTGTGAAGCCCGTCCCACTTGATATGCTCCATTCCGTGAGGGGAATGTAGTAGCCGTTCATAATAAGTCTAAATGAAAATAAGTGGTTAAATGAATGAACGTGGACATGGCTAAGGACAAAATAATATTAATCATCATTGTGGTAATGTAATCGGAAGAACATTGTGAGTTCTCTAAATGGTCCTTCTAAAGGTGAAGGTGATTTTTTTCATCAATATGTTATGAAAAGTTATTAGACACACGGTTGTCGTGTGACCCAATTTGATAAAATTTTATAAATCCTCTATCAAAAGAAAGGAATACAATTTTAAAGTGATGACGAGGTGGATCTATGAATATGATAAAGACAGTGGGCTTATAATGAAAATTTATGAAGCACGTATATATGATTATAATCCATTCCTTGAGGAGAATGTGACTTGTGATAAGCATCGTGAATGCTCGCCTATTTTTGAAAGTGAAATGTGTAAAATCATGGATAAGAACGTGCTCATGTATTATTAGATAAATACCGCAACTCACCTCTACGGGAGGTTTGAGAGAAATAAAAAGAAAATATTTTGGCATAAATAGTCATATAATTTGGTCACGTACTTTGAGTATGTCACAAATATTGTGGTGTGTTTTATCATGAATTACCAAAGGGTAAAAGCAAGAAATAAATCTTGCTTATAAAGGTTTTGGCCATGACTATAATGACAATTACTCCCTAAAAGGATGTGTTCACTATATGGATGGTATTATGAAATATGTGTACATAATTAATTGGGAGCTTTGGAAAAGCTAATATGTTACTACCCGAAGGAATGAAATTGTCCATAATATTGGTGTTGTAGTAAGTCTCAAAAGAAACTTTTTAAGTTTCAAAGACATTGGCCAGAAATGAATTATATTGAAACTATAAATTATGGGAAGTTTTAATATCTATATATTACTACAACTATAGCGGGGAAACAAAATGTATGTGAAATGTTGCCCGTTTTTTCTCTGAATTTGTACCACATAAATATAAGCATGATGGAATCACATGCTATGAAGGTTGGCATGATCGGTTGACCATCCCGGTTCAAATGTGATGCGAAAATAATTGAGAATTTATGTGGTTATATTTTGAAGAAATAAAGAGATTCTTCAAGAATTCTCTTGTCTTTGCTTGTTCTCATGATGACAAATTGATTAATTTACCAGCTAAGGTTGGGATTGTATCCCATGATTTTGGAACATATAAAAGGTGATATATATATATATATGGGCCCCAGTCACCTGCCATGTGGATCGGTTTATAATTATATGGTTTTAATAGATGCATCTATGTTATGGTCTCATGTGCATTGACATCAACTTGCAATTTGATTTTTGCAAGGTTGTTTGCTCAAATTATTAAATAAAAACCTGAGTTCCAAACTATGAAAAATATATTGATATTTTGGTTTATATCCAAGTTGATTTAGCAGAAATTGTATGCCTCCAATTATAGCTAAACAATTGGTTAAGAGAACAAAACTCCCAAAAAGAAATTTGGGATGAGATATGTTATATAATATGAAGCAGCTCTTGTATGCATCAAGCCAACAAGTTATGATAACTTCCCCTATCACAATTGGTTCAGGGTCAGGAACTAAGTAATTCCCATTTAGAAATTTGAATGTGCGGTATATGATTTAATTGCTCCACCACAACGCACATAGATGGGTCCCAAATAAGGTTGGGAGGTAAATGTTAGATTACCTAGCATTAGGGGGAGGGATGATAAGCGGCTGGGAAATAAGGTATATGTAATAAATTATCACTGGTATGATACTCGTTCAAAATATAATTCAAGTCGATTGCCAGACACATTTGCTGACCCAAAAGTGAATATTATATTCCATATTCCAGCTGCAAATGCTCCAGTTAGAATTAAAATCCTTGAAGGACATAGTCTATGGCGATAGACCAATCTGTTCCAAAAGTAAAATTCCTTGAAGAAGGAGAGGAGCAAACAATTAAGATGGTCATATAATGAGGCAAGTGCTCTAAAGAGCACCACGACATAACCTTCATAAAACCTTGGGAAAGGTTCAGGTACCTGAAATTGATAAAAAAAATGAAGAGAGCTCGATAAGTTATGTCCCATTGAAACCGATATCAAATGACCGTCGATGGTATCTTTGAAATAATGTAGCGCTCAACATTATAATGGTGATGAGGATCTTGAATTCAAATCTGTCAAAGAATGTGGACAGATATAATGATTGGCCAAATAAAATACGCAGTCAAAGTATATTTTGTTTCACTTGGAATAGTGATGTTTTGGACGTATAGTCCAAGGACCTCAAGGTATAATGTCAGTGGGGTACAAATGGATTCTTGTGCAAAAAGTAAAATGAGAAATAAAACCGTAAATATAAAGTACGTCTTGTGCCTTGTGGCATAAAGATTTTTCGCAAAAAAAAAAAAATCCTGACATTATTGTATGGAGATGTATGTATTCTCCTGTGGTGGAAGCAATGGATTTTCTTATCAGTCTGGCAATATATGAAAATTTTGAATGCATATAATTAATTGTTGTCAATATGGTTATATAGACAACGAAAGAAAATGCGTAGGGATTTAAATTGATTTGAAGCATTTAAGGTTTACGAAAATAAAGCTTCAACAAATCTTTATATAGGCTAAAGCGATTCCATTGAGTACCCCAATGGTTGTGATGTCGCTAAATGTAAATAAACATCATTTTGACCTCATTATAATGATGAGTATATTGTATTGCATACTGCAAAAGAAATTATTAATATAGATTTGTTTATCCTAACAAATATTATCAAGGTTTTGTTGGTAATGTAAAATGCAGGACATTATTTTTATTATTATATGAAGTTTGTTCTTCAAAGCGAGTTACCGATTTGCATGTAAGGGTACTGCACATTATGACGTTCTATATGGCAGTCAATTAGTGACACTTATTCAAGTCCTGCCAAGGTGATAGCTACTTACAAAGGAAGTCAGGAATACGTGTCTAGCTGAGACCAATAATTCAGCACATTTTGCAACAGTATGATGTTTATTTGGAAATGAAGATTTCAACAATATTATTGTACGAAGCTTGCATAGCTCAATTGAAAGAAGGATATAGCAAAGGAGACATAATACAACACATTTCGTCAAAGTTCTTTTCCAGACACGATCTTCAACAGAAAGAAGCCGGTATACAAGATTTGGCTGCGTCGTCTCCCGAAATGAAGAGATGTTTTAATCAGGGGGAGTATAATACGCGCTGTACTCTTTTTCTCTTAGCCGAGGTTTTGTCCCACTGGGTTTTCCTTGCAAGGTTTTTAACGAGGCAGCAAGCAATGTTTATTATAAGATATGTGTACTCTTTTTTCCTTCACTAGGATTTTTCCCACTTTGGATTTTTCCTAGTAAGGTTTTAACGAGACATTAGCTATATGGACATCCAAGGGGAGTGTTATGAAATATTAGAATAATATGGTGGATGTCCAACTCTAAAGAATTAACTCCCACTACTCTCTCACGATGTATAGTTAATCCTCCATTACTTCCTCACCATTATGTGGTCATTACTCCCACACCTCCATGATCTCCCCATAACTATCCCATGATGTCAATTGGTTAATGTCATTTTTAAGACATCTTTTGTAAGTCTACCTCTATGTAATATTATAAATAGAGGTATGTGATGTGATATGAAGAGACACTTGATACTTGGAAGAAATAAGAAATTCTCTCCTCTCTTTGTCATTTTGTTGTTCTTGCTTTCATCTTTTGATATATTGTACTAACTCTTTTAGATTGATTTTACAACAAAAACGTGTTTTTATTGAATTTTTCAATTTATTTTTTTAGAATTTTTAATCGTGCACGTGTTTCTGAGTTAGTGGCCGGGGCATGGAGGTAAGGGACACGCTTAGTTAGTTTTTCTTAAATTTTATTTTTATCTTTTTGTCTTTTCTTTTCATTGTTTTTTTTTTTTTGGTCTTTCTATTTTAGTTTATTTATTAAATACGAATTTTCTGATGATAACATTTGTCATCACATCATGCTTTTGCCTCTCCTATTCTATATAGATAGATTTATGCTATTTTTATGTTATAAAATGATATTATGAAAACATTTAATTGAATTAATTTTAAAATAATTTGTAAATATCTTATTGACACACAAACAAAAGTCATTTCAAAAAGAAAAAAGTCATTTTCAAAACGGAAGTCCAAAAAAACAAAAATGAAAACATGAAAATACCGGGGTAAAATAAAAGGGTCGTTCATTCCCCGGCCTTTCCCATTTTCAGTTAACATCATGCATAATTGTTTGCTTGATTTGGCAATGAGGATCAATGATTGAAGTCCAAAAGTGTTCATAATGGTACGTCAACTTATCTATCTAGAAATAGAAGTTCATTTTACCCAGACATTTTCTTGAATTATCCAAGTTAGGCAGAGGGCAAGGTCTTATAAAAAGAAAAAGATACACCTCCTAATTTTAGTGCCGAAGTGACATTACATTGCGGAATAGGAAGAAAAATATGCACCACTAACTTGATGAATACAACTAATGCCAAACACTAGTTTTAGTTTGTGAATCGTTGTATCAATTAGATAAGTGGTTTTTTTTTTTTTTTTTGGGGGGGGGGGGGGGGGAGGAAAGTAGAAAGATTTACAATCCCCATTCCACATAAAATTCTCGGAATTCGTTAATAATTAGAATAGATTCGTAGACCAGGTCGACTGATTCGTTTTAAATTTAAAATATTTCTATAGGGTCTTTTCTTATTCCATCTATGTCGCAGGGTTAAAACCAAAAAATCGTTGTTGTTTTCTCGCGTTTTCGATAAAACCCTCTCGTAAAAGTATTTGAACAATATTTTCGGTAATATTAGTAGATGCTATTCGAACCACCCTTTTTCGATCCATATCAGCATTTCGTATAGAAGTTATTATCTCAGCAATAGTGTCCCTACCCATGATGAACTAACAGTATCTGTTTTGACACCCAATTAATTTGAATTTCCAGTAGAAAATAAACACTTTGGGGATAAATCATTCTTTATTAAAATCATTTTCATCCTAATGCTAGAATTTTTTGTTAAAGATAAAAGACTACTTGCCATCATCACGACCTTTTGTGTAGATAATTGGTCTTATTATTCATTTTCCAAATCGATTGGCTTAATTAATTTTTGATACTCCAAGTGACCAGTGTTTTGAATGCTTAATTTAAGTTTTAGAAAGGACGTATTCAGTAGTTCTTCTAAAATACGTATTCAGTAGTTCTTCTAAAATAATTTAGTACTCATCGACTTATTTCTACAAAGCTGAACATCCTTTTATTAGTTAATATATTGCACTTCTATCTTAAAATTGATCAACTTGACTTTTACAATAATATTGAGGTGGAAGATTTCAAACGAAAAACTCCGGAAAAAAGTTGACGTGGCTCCACTCATGATTTGCCGGAACCTAAGATTCAATACTGCGAAAGACGAATTTTAATCTTTATCGTTAATTAATGTTTCATATGTGAGAGACAAACATAGACGATACCAAAAATAGCTGGGGGTGTAAACTAGCATGTTTCATAAATTTATGTTCATACTATGATGTTATGTTAAGCATTTCTTATTGCTATACCGTTAGATAATATAAGTATTCCTTCTGTTTTCGTTTAGTTGTCATATTTACTAAAAATATTATTTTCAAATAATTGTTATTTTAAAAAATAAAAAAAGAAGTGACTATTTTTTTTTTCAATTTAACCATTAGCATGAGTTGTTCGAGAATTAAGAGATATGTAAACAGAGTCATTTATTTATTGAAAATAGATCAATGTAGTCAAAGATTAAAAAATCTATCTATATATAATATATATATAAAAGCATTTGAGAAGATGAAAGTGTCATCTTAAAATTTTATTTTTAAAAAGAAAATAAAAAGATAAAAAAGAAGAAGAGAAAAGAATACATAATTTATTTATTTTTAAAGAAAACTGCCAATTCAAAAAGAAATTACAACTTCCTTCACATATTTGTTTCAACTCAGTGTTATATACTTATATCCATTCAATTCAAAGGGAACCGCTCTTCCGCTGATTTTAGACCGCACGCAAAACTCTCCGATCAAATTCCCGAAAGATCATTTTTGTTTCTACAATTTCTTTTCCCACAGCCGGAAAAACTGAATCAGAGTTTTGTGGTCTTTTAGTTTTTTTTTTTTTTTAATTCTCAAGATGGATCTTTCGCAAGAGACCGAAAATTTCATCGGGTGATTGGCGCTGGAAGAAGACTAGATTAGTCGGTGTTCTCCTCTAGATTTCCCCGTCGTAATCTTTTTATTTGGTTATTCAACTTCATTTGCGGTTGAAAATTTCTGAGAATTCTCTTTTTTCAGTTGAAATATGTTAACGTATTTTGGTGATTCCTATAACTGTGAAGCTTTGAATCGGGAAAAGGTCCTCTACTCCATCTCCTAATGGGCTGGTGGCAATCCTCAATAACCCGGTACAGCTTGTGTGAAGGGAAGTCCATATCAGGTTCAGTTTATCCTTTTTCTTGGCCAAAATTCAAACTTTTTTACTGATATGGTTGGTCACTACATAATTTTTTAAGCTGCTTCTATTCTGAATGATATATTTTTTCTTTTTTATTTCTTCATCCTTTGTGAGATAAAATGAAGATTTAGGTGTTTTTGAAGTTGTGTGCCAGCTTTCCTCTTGGTCTCTGCACTTCATTTTTCTTTGTCTTGCCTTAATTAACTTCACATGTGATATGCGTTGTTTCCGGTCAGTGTATAGTATTCAGTTTTTCATATGTGATTCTATCAATGATTCCTTTCCTTAGTACCGTGAATTAAATTTTTGTTGGGAAATGACTTTAAACAAAAAGGGAGGAGGAAATAAATCTAAGGTTATAGCTTGAACAGAACATTAATCAAACATGTTATGTGCAAGGGAAAAATAGCAGACCATAATATAAGAAAACAACAACAGACGAAAATGCTATTGCATCAATAAACACGCTCTAATAAATGGGTAAGAGAAGACTTCGATAGCGATTAGACAAAACAAATAGGAGAGGAGGATTCCAGCCAAAGATTCGTGATACTCACCGGACTTTTCCAATTTCTATCATTAAAAAAAATACCTAAATTGAGGCTGAATTAGGAGTAATTTTCTCCGGCGAAATTGACAAATATGAAGCAAGAATCAGTGAGATAATAGAAACTAGAGAACTATCCAAAAGCTGAGAGTAATAGAGACGACACACATAGAAGATAAGACATGAAAGGGAAAGTATTGAGTATAAGCGATTACACCTTATGTACTTTTCAGACTTGGAAGATGCCTCCTCCTTTAATTATTTTCATGTTCTAATCCTGTCTCAAAATACAAGTTTGGGATTTGAATTTCTCAGATTTTCATCAAGTTCTATATGTTGCATGTGTTAGCTAGGGCTCGAGAGTAAACACTGGAATGAGTAGATTTTTGCTCTAATTCTGTATAGTATTTCATATCACTGATTTTTGCTAATCTTTGGCTAGAAAATGAGACCATTAGATTGGCAGTAAACTCTTTCAACTCCAATCCTGTTTTAGAAAATGATGCAGTTAGATACTTAGATCCCTACCTGAAAAATAGTTTTCATCAGTTGGAGTGGCCTTATGGAGCAATTCTAACATTTGAGTAAACGTTGGAATGAGTAGATTTTTGCTCTAATTATGTATAGTATTTCATACTGCTCGAGAATGTTTGTTATTTGTTCAATCTGCTTTTTGGTTTCTGCTTGATTTTAAAAGGCCTCTCTAAGTTTTTCTCTGTTGGCAGGAAATCAACTAAAACTTCGTTTTAGTCATTTGATTTTTATTTTGTTTTTAAATTTTGCAACGTTTTAGTCATTTGATTTTTATTTTGTTTTTAAATTTTGTATTCATCTAAATCAATAGCCTAACCGGTTATGGTGCTCAAATCTGAAACTGCTTACAATTTAGAGTGGTAGCTTTTTGATGGTTTGACAATGTTCAGGTGTTGCCAGTTAAATAATTTTCCTTATCATGTTGCACTGAAATCACGAATATCTCTGAGTTTAGCCTTTAATATCATGAAGCTATTGATATCTGACATGCATGCACATCATAGTGGCATGTTGACAAGATTTCCAATTTTACTTTTCTATTAATAGCTGACATGCATGCATATCGTTAATTTCCTTAACTTATATGTTTTCTTTTACATATTCAGAAAGCCACGAACACCCTTGAAAGGGCGGCACCTCTTACACATGCAGTTGAAAATTTATGTGTTGAGATATGTACTTATAATGGATTATTAATTATTATCTTCAACAAATATACATCTTTGTTAAGTTATATCAGCATAATGTAATATTACAGACTTTCAAGTACCTTGATGAGGAAATTTAAACAATAAATATGTTGCAGGCAATAAAATTTCAACACAAATCAGTTTGGAACTTTGCATTGCAAATTCTGGACTTGCAGCCCTACTCTTTCATTAAGACCAAGATGGAGGGAGAGAAAGTGGTGAGTCGAAGTCCATAAAAAATGAAATTTGTTTCATTTAAAGATGGATATTGATTCTAAATTTATCATAACAGAATATATATTATTGGTTTGTTAACTATACTAATATTGAAGTTTGTGCTAAAGAAAAATAATATTTGTGCTATAGATGATTAAGCAGAGTAGATATATGTTGTTAGATACGGTTTATATGTTGGTATGATGTAAATGAGGTTATTGAAATTGCATAAATGACCTATACCTTGATTCAAAAGAGAATTATTCTACTTGATCCAATGATGAGATTAATTAATTTGTTAAGACCTTTGATCATAAAAAGATTTCTTTTCATACTTGTAAGATTTGTGAGAACTTATATATCCGGGGAAAAAAAAAAGGAAATGAAAGTGTTGCAATTTTGTTAATAAGATAGTTTTCTCGCTTTGATCGATCGCCATGATTATGGATTCATGAATAACACTGACATTATTTCACTTATGATGTGCAACATTCTTTTGATTATCCTCCTATCAAATTTAACAAAGAAGCCAATATATTGGTTATTTGGACAGAGGCTTCTTTATCATTGTGATTATTGTTCATCTTATTATTTTGGTCTTTTGCAGCAACAGAAAGCCGCATGAAAATTGAAGAAGGCCTTATCTGGAAGAAGGCTGTCATAGACTATGTCTTGAATTCAATTTCTCTCCAGTCCAAATAAGAACAAATAGTCAAGACAGTGCCTGCTTGCTATGTGGTACTACTACCTAAATAAGAGAAGCACATGTTCTTTGAATGTGTATTCTCACAAGCCTGTTTCATTATTGATCTAGCCAGATGACAGATCAATATAAAGAGGCAGGATCTATTGGGAATGTGGACCAGAGTGGCAAGGAGGGAAACAGGAAGATAAGCAAGGCATTCATCTGGGTTGTGGTTGCTGCAATTATATATCATATTTGGATGACAAGGAATGACTCCGGGTGCCTCATCCACTTTCAATTAGTAAGGAAGTGCTACAGGAGTGCAAATACAGATTTTTTGACATGATGAAGTGGCAACAGACATACAAAGATAGAAGATGGATATAATAGATACTATTGGGGAAAGGACTAGGTTGTTAATTGTAATAGCAACAGATAGCGAGTTTGTTAGTTGGTCGCTATTTTTTTTAATAGCTGTAGTTTCAAGTTGTAAAGGGGACCTTTTTAATTGGTGTTTCAATAATATGTGGTTCGTTCGCTAAATGGAATGGATCCATTTCAACTTCTGACTGTTTGTATCATGTACTATATATGGTTATTATATTTGAATTTGGTTCAAAATTTATTCCACGAGACCATGACTATAGGATAACTTCATAGTGTTGTTCTTAGATACATTGTGAAAAGAAGCAAGATGACATTTGAGAATTTACAAAAAGAAATTATATTTTATGTGATCAACAAGCAAGATTAAAATTTGCTATGATTATTTTTCTTTTAATAATGCCACGCATCGCGCGGGTAATATACTAGTTAATAATAATAGACTAGTCAAGTTCTTATTCTCCTAGAGAGAGAATATATCTAAAAGAGCTTTACTGGTATATATAAAGTTAAATGTAGAGTTGTCAAACCAGCACGAGTCTCGCAGGCTAAGGAATGGGCTAGGGCTTGGGCGGGTAAAGGGCCGTAAAATGGCCAGCTCAGTCCTAAAGGGCCACAGGCTGGGGCAGGCTAACCCTTCATTTTTTACCCTTTTTTTTTATAAGAAAATTTTCAAACCTATAAGAATGCCAATTTGTTAACAATTCAAACATATGATTATATTGAAGTACATAATTCTACGACAACTTATAGCATATTCAAAACCAACACCTCGTTAAGCACATTTGGATCCGTTTGTGATAAAGTTGTCTTAATTAATATTTCAGCTTGTCAACATTCATATGCAAATTTAATTAGTTAAATATTATCAAATAATTATATATAAAAAACTAATAATATTTGAATTTACTTACAAATATTATCACCTTGAATTTTGGTAAAATCGTGCAACCAAATTCTAGTACCAACAAGTATTCGAACATTTTCATGATGGATGCAATTTTTATACTTGGTGATTAGGAATTTTAGTTTTTGGGATTTCATGCTAAATGAGTAGAGCATCGTGTAAGATACTAACACTTATTCTAATCACTATTTCTAGTTTTTACTTCTTTTGTCACAATTTTATTATAAATTTTAAATTTATATTAAATTGCAATCATGAACACAGCTTCTATACTTGGTAATTAGGGTTTAACGCTAAATGAGTGAAGTATTGTCACGGCCCAAATTCCAAAGCCGTGAAGGCGCCTACCCTTACCCGGTAGGTGAGCCATCCACAACCGATTAAACCAATTTTACAAGTATAACATGCAGATTAGCTAAACAAACACTACAACACAGGGCATAAATTGCTAAAAAATACGTTGAAGCTAAATATGAACGTAGCATTCGTAGCAAAATATAGCGTGGCTAAAAGTTAGCTACAAACTTTACATGGTCCGTGGCTAAAGACTTATTGCTACAAAAAAATTTGGTGTTGTAGCTGCGATGATAGAACATTCCTGCCACGAAAAATATACTTATACTAATGATTTTATTCTTTTGCCACTGCTAACAAAATTTGTAGCTATCATCATATTGCAGCCACAAGGTTTTGTATTGTGGCAAAAGATATAATTTGTTTGCCACACAACCTCATTTTTTATGGCAATTTCTATAGCTTAGTTTCATAGCAATAGTACTCTTATTTAGTTACGAATTAAAAAATTTGTAGCTATGGATTAAAGTATTGGTCACAAATATTTTCAAATTGTAGCTAAGAATTCATACATTTAGCTATGAAATAAAAACATTATAGCTAAAAATAATCTTCATTTGCTACGGAAGTTGAAAATTTATATCCATGTTCTTTATAGGTGGCAATTATAGAAATATATGTCTAGTTACGAATTCAAAAGCGCATAGCTAAAAGTCCATACTTTGTTGTCAGGAGGGACTAAATTGTAGCAAAAGATTTTCTTCATTTGCTATGAAAATAAAAATACGTGTCCATGTTTTCGTTTTGGGTGGCAATTATATGTGTATTTAGTTACGAATTCAAAAAATTCATAGGTACTAATTGAAAATTTTGCCACCAATATTATTAGCCATATAGTGTAGTTGAGTTTCATTTTCGGCATGAAATTTATAGACAATATCATAGCGCAATATCTTCAATTGTGTAATTGATGCAATATATTTAAAAAAAGACTTAATAAAGGTTCAACAATATCATTCAAAATAGTGGAACATCACTTTATTCAAACATATCAATATACATTTAAAAGAGAAAATAATTACTCATGCCCCCATCGATTTTTATGCTTCCGTCACTCCTACACGAGCTACAGTAACATTTAAAAAACTCACAGATTTACTGGATTAGTAATTTAAAAATATATAAATAGGCTACTTACGATTAGATTTGCACCATTTGATTGTCGACCTTGAGTTGCAACCATGTTTGAAATTCTTCAATCGTTTACTCAACTTTGCTATCTTATGATCCGTTTCTTTCTTCATTTCTTCAATTTACTCCTTAGTTTCCCTTTTAACTTCTTCCCCACAATCATTTGCATCTTTTCTGATCAATTCTAATTGCTTTCTGTTTTCTTACATCCGTTACTTTACCACCAAAATATTCACAAGTATTTTTTTCTGAGCCATATGCACGAAGAAGTTTCTCCATTTTTGTTGCTTTTTTAATTGGTTAGATTGATCCTACAATAGAAAGACGAATCAAACATATATGCAAATATATATTTTAAGGACATCTAGATGAGTTTACATCAACGTTCACAATCGAGTACAACTTGAACTTGTGAAGTATCTATCAGACTATAATTTCTTATTAAAAAATAAAGATGAGCAAAACAGCACAATTAGCAGAATGATGCATAATTCTTTTTAAAAAAAAGATAAACCACGGCAATAAAAGTCAGTATATTCAATGAAAAGACATGGTGCATAACAACAGACTTTATAGGATCATACGTATCTCTTACCCATTACATAGACCACATCTCCTTCAATGGATTTGAATGAGTTATTTTATTATGAGTATGAGACAAATCATGAGAAAAACTTAAAGAACAAAGCACAAAATTCAAGATAAAAAAAGATATATATATTGTTTTTAGATAAAAAAAGATATACTTTCTGTGTTGTACAAAAAAATTGTTAATTGATTAAAGAAATCTTTTAAAATGATGAATGAAACAAGGAGCAAAAAATACCAATAACGTGCAGGAGATGGAAACTTTTTCAACGCAAAATTGTATATCTTTAAGACCCATTAAAAAAAAAAAATTGGTGAAAGTTCACTTTTTAACCAATATTGAATAAAAAAAACGACACTCCAAAGTGCAAAGTAGCAAAGGGGGATATACGTTGATAGTCTAAGAACAAGAGAAGTTAGAGGAATTGGTGATTGAAATCTAAAAATAAATAAATAGAAAATTGAAGGTTGAGAGTGACGATTGAGAGAGAGGAAGAAGACGAACCTTTCTACCAGGAACGGCTTTGGCTTTGTTTTGAGAGTTTAGGGTTTTAGTCATCAGTTTTACTTTTGCTATCTACTCTCTCTAATAGGAAAAGAAGGCTTTAATTTAGGCACAAAAAAATTAGAGGGAAATAATTGAGAGCGAACTTTTTTTGATTAATTTGTGCTCTCTTTTCAATTTGTAAATTCATGTTTCCTTCCTAATAAACATAACAACAAAAAAGAAGCTTTGATCAGAATTTTCATTATATGGAATAATACATTGCTATTCGATGTACAGTATTAGAATTATTTATTTATTTATTTTGTAACTTATTAATCATTGAACACTATTTAAATTAATTTAATACGTATTTGTCACGACCCAAACAGCCGTGAGTGGCACCCACACAAATCCCCTAGTGGGCGAAGCATTTACTTAACCAACCATCCAAATGATTACCACATAACTTAGCCAATTTTAAAACATTTAAGGATACAACAGATATAAAAATCTCCAAATGTCTAGTCATGCCACAAATAAATAAAATCTGTTGAAGTCTAACTATTACAACCCCAAAATCCGAAAGTCATCGTACAAGGACTCTAAAACATAACTGACTAAAGAATGAATAACTGTCTGAAAATAACATAAATGTTTGAAATGAAATAGACATCTAAAATAGGAAAGATCTTTAGGCGACCTGGCATGGATAAGAGCTCACCCTTGAATCTGGCGGAAACTGGCCTCACCCTAAATATGAGGTCTCGCAGATGTCTCTGGGTCACAATCTGCACTCAAAAGAATGCAGCAAGATAGTATCAGTACAAACACTATGTACTGGTAGATATCATAGGCCGACTAAGATTAGTATCATACATACAATCACAAAATCAATAAAATAGACAGATAGGCACAACAACACATAACCTCAGAAACTATCAACAGAAATCATCTGACACCAACATATTAGCCAACACAGGGATAAGGTAAAATCCACACAAGAAGAAATCAATTAAAGTAACTCAACCCATATAATCACCAAACACAATTGTAAATCACAAATTATCTCGACTCTGTCACATATCTGTACACACATGCTAAATGGTAGTGTTTGACCGATTAGCCATGACCTGCAGGGGACCCATGGTGTCCATATACCACTCACTCTGGAACTGACCTCGGATCACGAGCTCATAATTAGGCCACATCCTCACCCCCTGTCAGATGTGCCTTTGTATATTTATAATACCTTTCTCATTACAATGTATTTCCGTTCCACAATCAATAAGGAATGTGAACAATCAATAAATCAATATCAGGGAACACAAGTACCATGTCACAAGTCATATCAAGACTCAAGAATCAATTCATCAATAACATGAATAAGGGATTTCTCCAGCTCAACAATAAGAGTATTTATGAGATCCTTCTTTATCAGGTCATCACATAATTAATCAATCAATATCAAGCTGTAAGAATTACTAACCACATTTTATGTCTGAAGCCCTAATCATGCTTCTCCTATCAATTTTGTAACACATACAATCAACTAATCAAAGTCTAACTCAAGTAGACCATAATATACCTTAAAGTAGAACTGGGACAATGAAATTACTCCGCGATAGCTTTCCCCTTTCGCAAAGCTTCCGAACGATCAAAGTCTAAATATAGCGCTACATGAGTATTCAAATCATCTACTCAAACAACACAACAAATTGGGGAAAAGAACCTAACTACTTCTACGCTTTTCAAATGGGTGAACTACCACTAAGCGTGAATTCATCATAATATCAACCCCAAACCATCATACTATTCTCATTCATGGATTTTCTAATCATTCCAACCTTTTTACATGTTAAGTTTCTATGCCAAAGTTATCATCTTTATGAAACCCTAGGTCTCATTCAACAAGTTCCACCATTAATAGACAAGTTCTCATCCTACGAAGTGATAATCTATACTCCTAGATGATTAAATAACAATAAAATCAACAACCCATTCATTAATCAAGGGTTTCTTAAGATCTAGGGTTTTAGCCTTTTCATTCACCATTAACGGACCTTTAGCTAATCCTGGAATCTAACATGATGATGGAATTTACAAAGTTAAGGGTTTAGACTTACCTTTCAAGAGTGCTCTAGCCCTACCCTTAGAATTTTGCCACATCAGTTCTTGGAAACTATTTTGGGTGTTATGTGGGGAATGAGTTCGGAATAAAGAATAATAAACGCTGATTCTATCTCGCGTCGACCACTGCAGCAGTCAAATCCTTGCTGCAGCGGTCTCGCTATAGCGGGAAAGCTCCCGCTATGGCAGATCTCATTAATGACCCGCTCCCTGCGATGGCGACCTTCGTTTTGCTACGACTAACCTGCTACAGCGGCCCATCACTCGCTGCAGCAGTCTATTTTGACCAGTAGCTCGGGTTTTTCCACTAATTTTCACCCAAAAATCCCAACACCAATCCAAGGTCCTACAGACGCAAAAAAAAATATGCACAGATACATAAAAACACACTACGGGCTCACCCGCGGCCTCGGAATTCCCAACGGAGGTCTAGTTTTCTAAGTCATCCCCCATAACGACCTAGTGGGTCGTTAAATCAAATACCAATTAAACAACCGTTCGACCCCGAACGGACAAAGAGATGGAACAAGGGGAAGGTACCTGACTTAGTGAAAAGCTAGGGATAATTCTTTCATGTATCGGATTCTGTCTCCCAAGTAGCTTCCTCAATCGGACGGTTCTTCCACTAAACCTTTACTGATGCTATTTCTTTTGACCTCAACTTACGAACCTCTCTATCTAGGATCGCAATAGGCTTTTCCTCATAGGATAAATTCTCATCCAACAAGACAAAATCCCCGCGCATGATAAATGAACTATTGCCATGGTATCTTCAACATAGAGACATGGAACACTGGATGAACGACCGACAAACCTGGGGGAAAAGCCAACTCATAGGCTACATCCCCCACACGATTGAGAATCTCAAATGGACCAATGAATCTGGGACTAAGCTTACCCTTCTTCCCAAATCTCATCACACCCTTCATGGGTGAGACCTTCAATAAGACCTGTTCTCCAACCATGAACTCAAGATCTCGGACCTTTCGATCCACATACTCCTTCTGCCTACTCTGAGCTGCCAAGAGCTTTTCCTGAATCACCTTGACTTTATCTAGTGACTCCCTCAAAAGCTCTGTACCCTATGGCCTTACCTCAAAAGCATCAAACCATCCAATAGGAGACCTACATCTCCTCCCATAAAGAGCCTAAAATGAGGCCATATCAATGCTCGAGTGATAACTATTGTTATATGCAAACTCAGCCAATGGTAAGAACTGATCCCAATAACCACCGAAGTCAATCAGACAAGCTCGGAGCATATCCTCTAGGACCTGGATAGTCCGCTCAGACGGACCATCTGTCTGAGGGTGGAAAGCTGTACTAAGGTCCAATCTAGTACCTAATTCCAAATGCAAATTCTTCCAAAATCGAGATGTAAACGTCGTGCCCCTATCAGATATGATGGAAATAGGAACCCCATGTAGGCGAACAATCTCTCGGATATAAATCTGGGCCAACTTCTGAGCAGTATGGTAATCTGAACTTGTATGAAATGGGCAGACTTGGTCAATCTATCAACAATGACCCAAATTAAATCAAACTTACCCAAGTTCTTTGGAAGACTAACCACAAAGTCCATCGCTATCCTCTCCCATTTCTACTCTGCAATAGATATTCTTTGAAGTGTACCCCCCGGTCTCTGGTGCTCGTACTTCACCTGTGGGCAATTCAAACATTGTGCAACAAACTCAACAATAACCCGCTTTATCCTAGCCCGCCAGTAGTGCTGCCTCAAGTCACGGTATATCTAAGTAGAACCAGGGTGAATGGAATATCTAGAACTGTGAGCCTCTGCTAAAATGGTCATAATCAAATCATCAACACGGGGAACACAAACACGCCCTTTGATTCTCAAGACACTCTCATCATCAATCACAGCCTTCTTGGCCTCACCACGCAAGACTTTATCACGAATCTTACTCAAACTCGCATCATCAAACTGTTTGGCCTTAATCTGCTCCAAAAACAATGATCTCGCCTCCATAAAAGCCAATACTCTGCCCGAACTAGACATATCAAGCCTCATGAAACTATTAGCCAGAGTCTGAACCTCCCTGGCCAACGGACTCTCTGACGCGATCAAACGAGCGAAACTCCCCATACAAGCTGATTTCCTGCTCAAAGCATCTGCTACCACATTTGCCTTGCCAGGATGATACAAAATAGTAATATCATAATCCTTAAGAAACTCCATCCATCTCCGCTGCCTAGAATTAAAATCCCTCAGAGTAAACATTTGCTGGAGACTGTGATGATCAGTAAATACCTCACAATGGGCACTATAGAGGTAGTGCCTCCAAATATTCAGCGCAAATACCACAGTTGCCAACTCCAAATCATGAGTAGGATAGTTCTTCTTATGAACCTTCAGCTGTCTGGAAGCATAGGCAATCACCTTCTTTTCTTGCATCAAAATAACACTTAAACCAGAATGAGAAGAGTCACAATAAACCACAAAGTCCTTGCCCTCCACGGGCAAAGATAGAATATGAGCTATAGTCAATAAGGTCTTGAGCTTTTGGAAGCTCTCCTCGCAGTCGTCGGACCACGGAAAAGGTACTTCTTTCTGAGTCAAACGGGTCAAATGCGAAGCAATAGAGGCAAAACCCTTCACAAACCTATGGTAGTAACTAGCCAACCCCATGAACTTGCGGATCTCTGTCATGGAAGTGGGCCTGGCACAATCCCTTACTGCCTCAATTGTCTTCGGATCCACCATAATCCCTTCTTTCGAACCATATGTCCCAAGAAGGACACAGATGTAAGCCAAAACTCACACTTAGAGAACTTGGCATACAACTCCTTGTCTCTCAGCAACCCAAGAATAGCCCTCAAGTGTTTTTCATGATCTTCCCTACTCTTTGAATAAACCAAGATGTCATCAATGAACACTATCACAAAAGAGTCCAAGTATGGCTTAAAGTTGTCATTCATTAAATCCATAAAAGCAGTTGGGGCATTAGTAAGCCTAAAAGACATAACCAGAAACTCATAATGCCCATACCTGGTCCGAAAAACAGTCTTAGGAATATCTTCTGCCTAAATTTTTAATTGATGATAGCCCAATGTCAAATTAATTTTCGAAAACACGGAAGCCCCCTGAAGCTGATCAAACAAGCCATCAATACGGGGGATAGGGTATTTATTTTGGATGGTGACTTTATTTAACTGGCGGTAATCAATTGATATCTACACCGTCCTATCTTTCTTTTTCACAAACAGAATAAGAGCGCCCCACAAGGAGACACTCGGACTAATGAAACCCTTACTAAGAAGATTCTGAAGTTGCTCTTTTAATTCCCTCAACTCTGCTGGTGCCATCCGATATGGCAAAATAGAAATAGGGGCGGGTCCATGGCTCTAAGTAAATGCAAAAATCAATGTCACAGTCTGGTGGCATGCCTGGCAAGTCTGCGGGAAATACCTCCGCAAATTCATGTACCACAAGAACTGACTCAAGGGATAGATCGTCAACACTCGTATCACGAATATATGCCAAATAAGCTAAACAACCCCTGTCTACTAGCTTCTTTGTGCGAATAAAGGAAATTATTTTCTTTTGGGAGGGACTAAGGTTATCTTTTCACTCAAGTCTAGGCACCCCGGACATAGCTAAGGTGACTGTCTTGGCATGACAGTCCAGAATTGCATGATAAGGAGCTAGCTAACTCATACCCAAGATGACATCAAAATCTATCATGTCTAAAATCACTAGGTCAACCCAGGTGCCATACCCCATAACTGAGACAGTACAATATCGAAAAACTCTATCTACAACCACAGAATCTCCAACTAGGGTAGATACATGTATCGAGGCATCAAGTAAATCACAGACCATATCAAGACCTATAGAGAAATATGTAGACACGTAAGAAATGTAGAATCCGGGTCAAACAATACAGAAGTCATCTGGTGACAGACTGAGATGTTACCTGTAATAACGATATCTGAGTCCTCAACCTCTGTCTTGTCAGAAAAGGCATAACAATGAACCCGTCCGCCAGTAGCCTGCAAACCATTGCGATAAATCTGCCCTGTCTGAGCTTCGCCCCTGCCGAGCTGATGACCACCTCTGCCAGACTGAAACCCACCTTTGTTAGGTTGGTTACCACCTCTACCTGTCATGTGACCTCCACGCCTAACTGAGCGCGATTACCCCCATAGGATCCTCTCCCTTTACTTGATGTTGGGGCTCGGGAAGCCTGAAACTGAGTACCACCATACCTGAGTCTGGGATAATTTCTCTTGAAATTCCTATATCACCACACTCTAAACACCCACGGTCTAGCGTCAGACATTGAATAGAAACAGACGAAGCCGATTAACCACCATAATCTGGAGCTCTGGTCTGCAATCCCTTTGGCTGGCTGCAATAGTACTGACTGGCCTCTGATGGGCCTCCAGCTAAACCTACATGGCTGATTGAACTGGGCGTCCCGAATAAAACTGGGAACTTTGGCCCTTAGGAGCCACTGTAACCACCAACTTTTTGGGCATTCTTCTCCGCATGCTTATGTTAGCCATCCTGCCGAACTCCCTCGACAATCCTAACATGATCCACCACTTCCTAAAAGGAAGCACCTGTTACTGCAAGCTGAAGAGCTGACAACTGAAGGGTAGTGTTCAACCCCTTCACAAATCTCCTAAGCAGTGTTCAACCCCTTTACAAATCTCCTAACCCTCTCTTCCTCAGTAGGTACAAGCTGGAGGGCATAGCGAGACAACGAATGGAAACGAGCCTCATAAGTAGCCACAGACAAATTACCCTGCTCAATATTGCTGAACTCATTGTGCCTGCGGTCCCTCAAAGTACGACGAACATACTTGTCTGGAAACACCTGGTAAAACTGAGACCATGTAAACTGAGGTGATCTCGCTGGCCTGCACTCTTCAAAAGCTCTCCACCATAACTTGGCATCACCCAAGAGCTGGAAGGTCACGACCTCAACACCATATTTCTGCACTGCCCCCATCTTATGGAGCCTCTCATGACAGTCCATAATGAACTCGTAAGCATTCTCCGCCTCAGTGCTGAAGAACTCTGGAGGCTTCATCTTAGTGAACCTCCAAAACAAATCATGCTCATCCCCTATTAACAGCGGACCTCCCACTGGTCTAGGAAATACATCCAATCTTGGAGCCTTATCCAAACGAGGAGCCACAGCTGCAGTATGCTGTAACCCCGGAGTCCGAACTCCTTCCGGAGCTGGATCACCTACTCTGGCACCCTGTGCACCTGGAATAGTTAGTAACATACCTGCCTCTGTCAAATCATTCAGCAGGTTCAACACTCGGACTATCACATCTGACAACACTGGAGGAGCTATAATATCTGGCTGTGCCGGTGCTGCTTCAAACCCTGCCACCTCATTTGGAACTACCTAAGGCTTGGGGGGACTAGCACGTTCGTCGACTACCCGAAGAGCCCCGCCCCTAGCCGGTGCCGTCGCTCCCTCGCCTTACTACGACCACGACCTCTAGCCTGGCCTCTTCCATGAACTGCAGCCCAGCGGCCTATCCTCCACCGCGAGCTGCGACCCCAGCGGCTGGTGCAGGTACCTCATTAGTTGCTACTGCCGCACAAGTGCTCACCATCTATGGGAAAATAGAAGGAAAACTCATATACCAATTTAAATCATCCAGATACCAACTGGACTCAAGTATCACGAAAGAAAGAAAGAAATTGAATTTTCCTAGTGTCCCATAGCCTCTCAAAGTTAAGTACAGACGTCTCCGTATCGTTTCGTAAGACTACTAGAAATATCCTTGTACAACGATATCGACGAACCTAAAGAACTACTACCAACTTTGTCACGACCCAAACAGCCGTGAGCGGCACCCACACAAATCCCCGAGTGGGCTAACCATCTACTTAACGAACCATCCAAATGATTACCACATTACTTTACCAATTTTAAAACATTCAAGGATACAATAGATATAAAAATCTCCAAATGTGTCACGACCTAACCGGAGGGCCGCGACGGGCACCCAGTGCTAGCCCACCCGGGCACCTCTAATCATACTTTCACATTTACATCTAGGTGAGCCATATAGCACATCTAGGTGAGCCATATAGCTAAATCATACTTTTATTCCTCATTCATACTATTTCCATTGGGCAACAATACATTTATATCATCATCAAAAACTATGCCCACAACAATGTACATAAGCTGACGAGGCTAACAAAATGATATCCAAAATATAGGCCGACAAGGCCAAATACATCTAACCATATACACATGTCTCCGAGCCTCTAAGGAGAGTATGTCATATCATATAGGCGGGACAGGATCCCGCCATGCCCATAAATATGTACACAAAAGAATAAATACCAAAAGCTGAAGCTTCGAATGAAATGGAGCTCCGCTAAGTAGTCCCTGAGTAATAAAGCTATGGATCAAGCCTATCTCCCAGGCCACCTGCGGTCATGACGCCACATCCACAAACAAAAGGACGTCAGTACGAAGAATGTACTGAGTATGTAAAGCATGATCAACATCATTATGAAAGCATAATAGACAACATCAGAAATAGCATGGGATGGGAGATAGTAGTATCATCGTCATAAACACTTACTTGCTTTTCATAGGGACTTCCCATTTCTAATGCGTGATTGTGTACATACATCCGTATCCATACTCATTTCCGTACTCGTTTACATTTCGTATCCATTTTCGTATTCATAGCATATTTGTATTTATATTCATATTTATATCGTATACATATCCATATCATGTACATAGCATACCCAACCATGAAGGTTCGGTGTTTTGCATACCCAGCCATGGCAAGGCTCGGTGAGTATACATACTAGCCCCTACCAAGGCTCAGGGTTATCCGTACCCAACTGCAGTGGTGCGCGCAATATATGTATATATATATTCTACCCGGCCATATAAGCTTGGGGTTTCATAATAGTCATACATAGACACATATACATAAAAGCTCATAAGCATCTTTAGCATCATTACTATCGTCGTTCATTACATCTATCTGTTATATCCCGTATTTTTGTACTTTGGGATATTTTAAGTTAATCGCGATAAGTTAAGGACAAGACTATTTTGGGATACAAGGTAGAGACTTTTAACCTCCGATTTTATTTTAATGCACAAGTTGCTTATAAATTTTAATTGGTATGGAAATATTAATGGAGATTAGGGGTTAATTAACCATGATTAGATTATTAAGTGGGGATTAGGGATTATTTTAATGTTAAACTAATGCTAATTAGCCATTAGTGGCCGTGTGGGCCCACTCCGTGACATGGCCAAGTGTAATTGGCTCAAGTGTTGGGTGGGCCATGTGTCCAAATTTCATGGACATCCCATATATAGAAGGTTGATGACTAAGGACTTTAATTATCATCTTCACAAACATAGAAACCTAGAGAGGGAAAGAGAAAGCTCGCCATGGCGTAGAGATTGAGCTGTGAAGTGTTGATCAAAAAATATTTTCTTCAAGTATTTCAACCCTTTGGAAGGTGTATAACAACATGGAATTGATCCTAGGTAGCAAGAACAAGTATTAATTCAAGGCACAAATTCTAGCCAAGTTGAGAAGTCAAGTGTTAAAGGTAAGTTTAATCTTCTTTTCATATGTATTTGGATGGTGAGAGTGTGTTGTGAATATGTATAAATGTGAATTGAATGTATAAAATTATGTGTGTTGATGTTGAGAGTTGTCTAGGCCGTGTAGGGGGGCCGTTTTTAGGAGAAAAATGATGAGTTGATTTTACTTGGTATTTTGGTTGTTGTTGTTATGGACATTATGATGAGAATGAAGGGTTTAATGGTTCAAGTTGGAGTTGTAATTGTTTGTGGGCTGTTGTAAAAGTTAATATGATGTTAATATAGTTTCTTGCATTTATGTGAATGATGTTATAACGTGTGGTTGTTGGTATAGTTCATGAATTTGGAAGAAAGAATGTGTTATTGTTGTTCTTGTTGAACTTGGAAGATTATATGTTGTATTGTGTGTTGGTTGGGCTGTTTTGGAGTGTTGTACGGGCGTCCGGAGTGTCCTCGAGTTTTGTTTGAATAGTCTCAGATTGATACTTGAATGTATAATCATTGATGTTGGCTTGGTTGTATGTGATTGGTTTGAATGTAAAGGAAACGTCGTCTAAATATCTATTATCTAGAAAGGAGTCACTAGCGTTAGAATACGTTTTGAATCTCCCCGTAGCTTAACCGTAGTTCTTGACGTCTTAATATAGGTTAAGGTACTATTGGGCAGCGATATACGTGTTGTGTTGCGAGTAAACGCTAAAGGTATGTAAAGCCATCCTTTCTTTCTTTTGGCATGTCCTAGACTTAAGTGATAAATGATATGAACTTTGGGGTAATTCTATTCATAGACTTTGGATGTGATCTATAATTCTTATTTACTTCTTGATGTTAGAACTCTCGAGTGATTGAGCCTGCCCTTTTCGAGCTTTCGTACGTTGGACACTAGTTGATATGCAAAGTTCCTATTCTTAGGAACTCTATATTGACTAATGACCATAACTTTTATAAGATGTTTCATACTTTATTGACATATGAATATGATTTCTAAGATCCTTTGATATACTTTATGATAGCATTCGAGAGTTAGTTAAGATGATGTAACGTTAGAATAGTATTTGATATAACTATTGTCCCGATTTTTAAATGATTAGTCTGTTGATTATTCTATTGAGTCTCAAAAATGATTTATATGCATATGGTTGCTCACTACTCCGCTCGTGCAAGTCTCGGCATACATCTTTCACCGAGTCCCGGCCGGGTATGTTATCGTGCACAATTCCACCGCATTGTTCACCGAGTCCCTCACTAGAGGGCCGGGACATATATATATATATATATATATATATATATATATATGATGATATGATGATATATATATATATATGCGGCCGTGATGGCATATGATGATTATTTACCGAGTCCCTCCAGATGGGCCGGGACACGTTATATATGCATATGTATAGGATGATTATCTAATTATGTCACTAAGCCCCACAACGGGTTGAGTATGATATTGACATGCATGATTTATGTTTCAAAGAGTAAGCCTTGTGGTTTTGACTATTATTGTACTAGTTTTCTATCCCTTATTTAAGTATGATCCTTTTATTGTATTTCATGCTTTATATACTCAGTACATATCTCGTACTGACCCCCTTTCTTCGGGGGCCTGCGTTTCATGCCCGCAGGTACAGACGCTCACATTGGTGATCCGCCAGCTTAGGATATCTATTCTGCTATCTTGGAGTGCTCCCTTGTCCCGGAGCCTAGCTTTTGGTACAGATCCTCTTGTTGTATATATGTTTATCCAGGGGTACGGCGGGGCCCTGTCCCGTCATATGATACTGTCGTTACTCTTAGAGGTCTGTAGACATATGTGTGGGTTGTATATAGTTGCTGTTTAGTTGTGTATATATGACTTATGTTTTGGGACGTTCCTATTCGTAGTGGCAGCCTTATCGGCTTGCGTATGTATATATGTTTTGGGATGTTGTATGTAGTGGCAGCCTTGTCGGCTTGCATATATATAGTTGGGACGTTCCCATACGTTATGACAGCCTTGTCGGTTTGTGTACGATGTTATACGTTGATGATTGTGACCCTTCGAGATATAGTTGTGATATGATATATATATGTGACGAGTTTTGAGACGATGTTTTGTTTTTATATAAGTTCCATTTATGCTAGTTATGGATCGATTATAGTTAATGTGTGTGTATACGAGTGTCCAGCTCGGGCACTAGTCGCGGCCTACGGGGTTGGGTCGTGACAAAAGTGGTATCAGAGCGGTTCATCCTCGGAGTGTCTACAGACCGTGTCTAGTAGAGTCTTGTTTATCGGTGTGTTGTGCACCACATCTATAAACAGGAAGCTACAGGACATTTAGGATGTTATCTTTCCTTCTTACTCTAGATCGTGCGATAGAGCCAGAGTCTAGGAAATATCGCTTCTGACCTCTTTTCCTGTTGGTAGGTGCAGACTAGCGAGAGATAAAGAGATCAGCTTCAGACAGTGGGGGTGCTAAGAAGGCCCCTAGAGTAGACTCAGGACCCCAGGCTCCAGGACCGAGCAGGAGGAGCCTCAGTTATTCCATGGAGACTGATCCCTCAGAGGACCCAGCGACGATTCCTCTAGAGTTTTTGACATCCAGGGAGGAGGACCCCCCAAGGGACAGTTATGACACAGATCCGTCTGAGTATTCGTCTGGGACACCAGAGGAGGAGATCCCCGAGACCGTGCCGGTTGCCCCTATGGCAGAGCACTACGTTAGACCAGCTACCCCGGTAAGTGTTACGGATTACTCCAGCCGCCTATCCTGGCCGTCGGTAAACCAAGAGTTTCCCGGTTATCTACATTCCCCGAACTCAGATGAGCGAGATGATGGTGGGTAGACGATGACGAGGAGCACACTTCATCTTATAGATCACCAGATCAGAGTAGAGACCGATCGACTACAGGTATATGAGACTTTATTGCAATTTCCTAGGTATGTGCATTTGCTATAGATTATTACCTAATAGCGGCGAACGGAAATCAAAGGGACCGACAACCAAGTATTTATAAGTAACGGCGACCAAGGTGTTTTCGTCACCATGGGAAATTTTGAAATCTAGGATGGAAAGTAGTCATACATACAGGTGAAAGTTGGATATTGAGGATTGAAAAAAGGCTAAGGTAGTAGTTGTGTAGTTGGAAGAACAAAAGACCCTTTCTAATTCTGAGGGAGATGCGTTACGAGAATGTTTTGGGATCTGTTAGGATGTCAACTTGCCCGAGATTAGGTGATGAAGTTCATGCAGTAAGGTGGGTATAATTATATCAGCACTAACACATCGGATTTTTAGTTTAAGGTTAAGCTTTGGGGTGAGAGAAATACTAGGATGGGTGACCTTCCTGCGAAGTCAGACATAAGAGGCAGGTGGGCAATTAGAGTAGCCTAAAGGGGAATTGGAGTATGCGGAGTGCTTGGGAGCTCTAAAAGATCGTGAAGAATTAGGCGGACTAGATCGACAAAGAGAAGGAAGAGGCATCACAGCTTTAGGATTAGGATAGGTTTGAAAAGTATTCGGATGTACTTGTGAGCAAGGCGTTAGAAAATATATGCGTATGCGTATGATATCTTATATGTGGTTGTACTAACGGTTATGTGTATCCCCGCAACCGACGTTGCAGCATATGGAAGCCATTAATCGAATAAGGTAACGAGGTTCAAGTGGCGAAAATGGTACGAATGTTACAAGGTAAGTTAATGTTATTCTTACTGCAGGTTAAAGCTAAAAAGTCCTAATGCAATAACATCGGGGAAAGGAAAAAGGTGAGTATATATATAGGAAGAGAAGAGATTAGAATGTCTTGAACAAAGAGAGGGGAGAAGCGAGAAATAAGGGCGAGTGAAGCTTCCAAGAGAAATGACGGGCAAAGCAAGGGACTATTTGGATAAAATTTGGGAGTAGGTGTGTGAAAGAAATAAGGTATGATAGCACGGACAGGAAATGTACGTACAGAATTAGGAGAACAATACTAGTAAGTAAGATTGAAGGGAAGTAACCACGAAGAGGAAGGGGAAGTGAGGAAGAAAAATGGGTCGCTGCGGGTGTGTATTGATTATAGGCAGCTGAATAAAGTAACAATAAAGAATAGGTATCCCCTCCCACAGGATTGATGATCTATTCGACCAGTTGCAGGGTGCTAAGTGTTTTTCGAAGATAGACTTACGCTCAGGCTATCATCAGGTGCGGGTAAAGGAGACAGATATTCTGAAGACTGCATTCAGGACCCGATACGGGCATTATGAGTTTAGAGTGATGTCTTTTGGGCTGACCAATGCTCCAGCAGTATTTATGGATTTGATGAACCGAGTGTTTAAACCATTTCTAGATATGTTCGTTATTGTATTTATTGATGATATTCTAGTCTATTCACGTTCAGAAGAGGAGCATGCAGACCATTTGAAGACGGTACTTAGGGTGCTCCAACACCAGAAATTGTATGCTAAGTTCTCTAAATGTGAATTCTGGTTGACTTCAGTAGCATTCTTGGGGCATATTATTGGAGCTGATGGCATTCGGGTGGATACACAGAAGATTGAGGCCGTAAAGACTTGGCCTAGACTTGCGACACCCACTGAGGTACGTAGTTTTCTGGGGTTAGCAGGATGTTACAGGAGATTTGTGGAGAAGTTTGCTTCGATTTCAGCGCCTTTAACGAGGCTAACTCAGAAGGGCTAAGTTCCGGTGGATCGATGCTTGTGAACGAAGCTTCCGATTCTCTGAAAGAGAAGTTGACTACAGCTCCAGTTCTAACTCTTCCTGAGGGACCAGATGGTTATGTCATTTATTGTGATGCTTCCGGTGTTGGGCTAGGTTGTGTATTAATGCAGCATGGCAGAGTTATAGCCTATGCCTCCCGGCAGCTCAGAAAACATGAAAGAAATTATCCTACTCATGATCTGGAATTAGCAGCGGTGATTCACGCTTTGAAGATATGGAGGCATTATTTATATGGCGTGCATGTTGATATTTATACAGATCACAAAAGCCTCCAGTACATCTTTAAGCAGAAGGAGCTGAATTTGCGGCAGAGAAGGTGGCTAGAGTTGCTGAAGGATTATGATGTCGATATTCTATACCATCCAGGGAAAGCAAATGTTGTAGCAGATGCACTTAGCCGTAAGTCTATGGGAAGCTTGACGGATGTGCAACCGAAAAGGAAGGAAATAGTCCGTGAGATTTATCAGCCCAGCTAGTCTTGGAGTCCGTTTGGGCGATTCCCCGGAGATAGTGGGGTTTATTCGAGGAGTTGCTGAATTCTCTATCATGGAAGAGGTAAAGCGACGTCGATGCGAGGACCCCGTTTGCAGTACAAGTATAGAGATGCGCCCTTGAAAAAGAGAAGGCCCCATTCGAGGTCACACCCGATGGAGTGCTATGATATGCGGTAGATTATGTGTACCGAGGTTGCGGGGCCGGCAACGGTGAGAGGTTATGGGAGAGGAACATTATGCCCGTTATTCTATTCATCCGAGGTCAACAAAAATGTATCATGACCTCAGATGTTTGTACTGGTGGGATGGCATGAAGAAGGACATAGCAGAGTTTGTTGCTCAGTGCCCGAATTGCCAACAGGTTAAGATCGAGCATCAGAAGCCTGCTGGATTATTACAGGAGATGGAGATTCCGACTTGGAAGTGGGAAGCGATTAATATGGACTTCATTACAGGTTTACCTCGCACTCCACGGAAGTATGATTCCATATGGGTTATTGTAGATAGGCTGACAAAATCAGCCCATTTTCTTCCAGTCAGGACTACTTATTCAGCTGAGGATTATGCAAAATTATATATTAAGGAGATAGTGAGACTTCACGGAGTTCCCATATCTATTATATCTGACAGAGGTGCCCAGTTTACAGCTAACTTCTGGAGATCATTCCAGGAAGGATTGGGGACACAGGTGAGTCTTAGCACAGCATTCCACCCTCAGACTGACGGGCAGGCCGAGCGTACTATTCAAACGCTAGGAGATATGTTGCGGGCCTGTGTTATTGACTTCAGAGGCAGCTGGGATGATCATCTGCCACTTATTGAGTTTGCCTATAATAATAGCTACCATTCTAGCATCCAGATGGCACCGTATGAGGCTGTATGGCAGAAAGTGCAGGTCACCTATTGGCTGGTTTGATGTTGGGGAGACTAAGCTAATCGGCCCAGATATGATTCAGCAAGCCATTGATAAGGTAAAACTTATTCGAGAAAGGTTATTAGTAGCTCAGAGTCGACAGAAGTCGTATGCAGATAATCGACGTCGACACTTAGAGTTTCAGGTTAGCGATTGGGTATTCTTAAAAGTGTCACCCATGAAGGGTGTAATGAGATTCGGCAAGAAGGGGAAGCTCAGCCCGAGATATATTGGGCCTTATCAGATTGTTCGTAAGGTAGGCAAGGTTGCCTACGAATTAGATCTACCATCTGATTTGGAAGCAGTACACCCAGTGTTTCATGTGTCTATGCTTCGCAAATGTATTGGTGATCCTTCTAGGATATTCCCCGTGGATGATGTTCAGGTAACGGAGGAGTTATCGTACGAGGAGAACCCTGTGGCTATCTTTTAGATCGTCAGGTGAGAAAGTTGCGTACTAAAGACGTGGCTTCCGTTAAAGTATTGTGGCGAAACAATAACAGGGAGGAGATGACTTGGGAAGCTGAAGAGGAGATGAAGAAGAAATATCCTCACTTGTTTCCTATGCCGACAAGTAATCTAAACTCCTCGTTGATTATATTGATTGGTAAATAAAGCTATATGTTATAACAATAAAAGAGACTCCTCCTAAAGTCCCTATAAGACACAGAGACTAGTATAACATTCGAGGACGAATGTTCTAAAGGGGGAAGGATGTTATATCCCGTATTTTTGTACTTTGGATATTTTTAAGCTAATCGCGATAAGTTAAGGACAAGACTATTTTGGGATACGAGGTAGAGACTTTTAACCTCCGATTTTGTTTTAATGCACAAGTTGCTTATAAATTTTAATTGGTATGGAAATATTAATGGAGATTAGGGGTTAATTAACCATGATTAGATTATTAAGTGGGGATTAGGGATTATTTTAATGTTAAACTAATGCTAATTAGCCATTAGTGGTCGTGTAGGCCCCACCCGTGACATGTCCAAGTGTAATTGGCTCAAGTGTTGGGTGGGCCACGTGTCCAGCTCATGGACATCCCATATATAGAAGGTTGATGACTAAGGACTTTAATTATCATCTTCAACAAACATAGAAACCTAGAGAGGGAAAGAGAAAGCTCTCGGCCATGGCTGGCCGAGATTGAGCTTTGGTGTTAAGTGTTGATCAAAAAATATTTTCTTCAAGGATTTCAACCCTTTGGAAGGTGTATAACAACGTGGAATTGATCCTAAGGTAGCAAGAACAAGTATTAATTCAAGGCACAAATTCTAGCCAAGTTGAGAAGCCAAGTGTTAAGGTAAGAATTAATCACTTCATATGGTTTATGGTGAGAGTGGATGCGTTGTGACTATGTATAAATGTGAATTGAATGTATAAAATTGTGTATGTTGATGTTGGAGAGTTGTCTAGGCCGTAGGGGGGCTGTTTTAGGAGAAAATGATGAGTTGATTTTACTTGGTATTTGGTTGTTGTTGTTATAGATTTTGTGATGAAAATGAAGGGTTTAATGGTTCAAGTTGGAGTTGTAATTGTTTGTGGGCTGTTGTAAAAGTTAAAATGATGTTAGTAAAGTTTCTTGCATTTATGTGAATAATGTTATAACGTGTGGTTGTTGGTATAGTTCATGAATTTGAAAGAAAAGAATGTGTTGTTGTTGTTCTTGTTGAACTTGGAAGATTATATGTTGTATGTGTGTTGGTTGGGCTTTTGGAGTGTTTTACGGGCTGCCCCAAGTGTCGTCGAGTTTTGTTTGAATAGTCTCGGATTGATACTTGAACGTATAATCATTGATGTTGGCTTGGTTGTATGTGGTTAGTTTGAATGTAAAGGAAACATCGTATAAATATCTATTATCTAGAAAGGAGTTACTAGCGTTAGAATACGTTTTGAATCTCCCCGTAGCTTAGTAGTTCTTGACGTCTTAATATAGGTTAAGGTACTATTGGCGGCAATATACGTGTTGTGTTGCGAGTAAACGCTAAAGGTATGTAAAGCCATCCTTTCTTTCTTTTGGCATGTCCTAGACTTAAGTGATAAATGATAGGAACTTTGGGGTAATTCTATTCATAGACTTTGGATGTGATCTATAATTCTTATTTACTTCTTGATGTTAGAACTCTCGAGTGGATTGAGCCTCCTTTTCGGCTTTCGTACGTTGGACACTAGTTGATATGCATCCGTTCCTATTCTTAGGAACTCTATGATAACTTTTGGACTGACCCTATAAGATGTTTCATACTTTATTGACATATGAATATGATTTCTAAGTC
Organism: Lycium ferocissimum; assembly: GCF_029784015.1. Classification (NCBI taxonomy): domain Eukaryota; kingdom Viridiplantae; phylum Streptophyta; class Magnoliopsida; order Solanales; family Solanaceae; genus Lycium; species Lycium ferocissimum. Next base: position 62,257,535 of record NC_081351.1, read on the forward strand.
CTTTTTTGATATACTTTATGATAGCATTCGAGAGTTAGTTAAGATGTCCCGATAACGTTCGAATAGTAATTGATA